>NW_027276158.1:0-43752 GCF_030028105.1 Mobula birostris
TAGTCACTGGCACTCTACTAGTCACAGGCACACTAATAGTCACAGGCCCTCCTCTAGTCACAGGCTCTCCACTAATCACAGGCACTCTACTAGTCACAAGCACTCAATAGTCACAGGCACTCTACTAGTCACAGTCACTCCTCTAGTCACAGGCACTCCACTAGTCACAGGCACTCTATAGTCACAGGCTCTCCACTAGTCACAGGCACTCCTCTAGTCACAGACACCCTACTAGTCACAGGCACTCATCTAGTCACAGGCCGTCGACTAGTCACAGGCACTCCTCTAGTGACAGGCAGTCTACTAGTCACAGGCACTGTATTAGTCACCCGGCACTCCACTAGTCACAGACACTCTACTAGTCACAGGCACTTCCGCTAGTCACAGACACTCTACTAGTCACAGGCACTCCACTAGTCACAGGCACTCCTCTAGTCACAGACACTCTACTAGTCACAGGCACTCCTCTAGTTGCAGGCAATCCACTAGTCACAGGCACTCCTCTAGTCACAGGCACTCTATTAGTCACACGCACTTCCACTAGTCACAGGCACTCCTCTAGTCTCAGGCACTCCACTAGTCAAAGGTACTCTACTGGTCACAGACACTCCACTTGTCACAGGGCACTCTACTGGTCGCAGGCACTCCACTAGTCACAGGCACTCCTATAGTCACAGGCTCTCTACTAGTCACAGGCACTCCTCTAGTCACAGGCACTCCACTAGTCACAGGCACTCTACTAGTCACAGGCACTCTTCTAGTCACAGGCACTCCACTAGTCACAGGCACTCTACTAGTCACAGGCACTCCACTAGTCACAGACACTCTAATAGTCACAGGCACTCCTCTAGTCACAGGCACTCTACTAGTCACAGGCACTCCTCTCATCACAGGCACTCTACTAGTGACAGGCACTCCTCTAGTCACAGGCACTCAGCTAGTCACAGGCACTCCACTAGTCACAGGCACTCTACTAGTCACAGGCACTCCTCTTGTCACAGGCACTCTACTAGTCACAGGGCACTCCTCTAGTCACCGGCACTCTAATAGTCACAGGCACACTAATAGTCACAGGCCCCTCCTCTAGTCACAGGCACTCCACAAATCACAGGCACTCTACTAGTCACAAGCACTCCAATAGTCACAGGCACTCTACTAGTCACAGTCACTCCTCTAGTCACAGGCACTCCACTAGTCACAGGCACTCTATAGTCACAGGCTCTCCACTAGTCACAGGCACTCCTCTAGTCACAGACACTCTACTAGTCACAGGCACTCATCTAGTCACAGGCCGTCTACTAGTCACAGGCACTCCTCTAGTGACAGGCAGTCTACTAGTCACAGGCACTCCACTAGTCACATGCACTCTACTAGTCACAGGCACTCTACTAGTCACCGGCACTCCACTAGTCACAGACACTCTACTAGTCACAGGCACTCCGCTAGTCACAGGACACTCTACTAGTCACAGGCACTCCTCTAGTTGCAGGCAATCCACTAGTCAGAGGCACTGCTCTAGTCACAGGCACTCTACTAGTCACAGGCACTCCACTAGTCACAGGCACTCCTCTAGTCTCAGGTACTCCACTAGTCAGAGGTACTCTACTGGTCACAGACACTCCACTTGTCACAGGCATTCTACTGGTCGCAGGCACTCCACTAGTCACAGCACTCCTATAGTCACAGGCTCCCTACTAGTCACAGGCACTCCTCTAGTCACAGGCACTCCATTAGTCACAGGCACTCTACTAGTCACAGGCACTCTTCTAGTCACAGGCACTCCACTAGTCACAGGCACTCTACTAGTCACAGGCACTCCACTAGTCACAGGGACTCTACTAGTCACAGGCACTCCTCTAGTCGCAGGCACTCTACTAGTCACAGGCACTCCACTAGTCACAGGCTCTCCACTAGTCACAGGCACTCTACTAGTCACAGGCACTCCTCTGGTCACAGGCACTCTACTAGTCACAGGCACGCCACTAGTCACAGGCACTCCTCTAGTCACAGGCACTCTAATAGTCACAGGCACTCCTCTAGTCACAGGTACTCCACTAGTCACAGGCACTCTGCTAGTCACAGGCACTCCACTAGTTAAAGGCACTCCTCTAGTCACAGGCACTCTACTCGTCACAGGCACTCCACTAGTCACAGACACTCTACTTGTCACAGGCACTCCACTAGTCACAGGCACTCCTCTAGTCACAGACACTCTACTAGTCACAGGAACTCATCTAGTCACAGGCCGTCTACTAGTCACAGACACTCCTCTAGTCACAGGCAGTCTACTAGTCACAGGCACTCTACTAGTCACATGCACTCCACTAGTCACAGGCACTCTACTAGTCACCGGCACTCCACTAGTCACAGACACTCTACTAGTCACAGGCACTCCGCTAGTCACAGACACTCTACTAGTCACAGGCACTCCACTAGTCACAGGCACTCCTCTAGTCACAGACACTCTACTAGTCACAGGCACTCCTCTAGTTGCAGGCACTCCACTAGTCACAGGCACTCCTCTAGTCACAGGCACTCTACTAGTCACAGGCACTCCACTAGTCACAGGCACTCTACTAGTCACAGGCACTCCACTAGTCACAGACACTCTACTAGTCACAGACACTCCTCTAGTCACAGGCACTCTACTAGTCACAGGCACTCCTCTCATCACAGGCACTCTACTAGTCACAGGCACTCCTCTAGTCACAAGCACTCCAATAGTTACAGGCACTCTACTAGTCACAGTCACTCCTCTAGTCACATGCACTCCACTAGTCACAGGCACTCTATAGTCACAGGCTCTCCACTAGTCACAGGCACTCCTCTAGTCACAGACACTCTACTACTAGTCACAGGCACTCATCTAGTCACAGGCCGTCTACCAGTCACAGGCACTCCTCTAGTGACAGGCAGTCTACTAGTCACAGGCACTCTACTAGTCACATGCACTCTACTAGTCACAGGCACTCCGCTAGTCACAGACACTCTACTAGTCACAGGCACTCCTCTAGTTGCAGGCAATCCACTAGTCAGAGGCACTCCTCTAGTCACAGGCACTCTACTAGTCACAGGCACTCCTCTAGTCTCAGGCACTCCACTAGTCAGAGGTACTCTACTGGTCACAGACACTGCACTTGTCACAGGCATTCTACTGGTCGCAGGCACTCCACTAGTCACAGGCACTCCTATAGTCACAGGCTCTCTACTAGTCACAGGCACTCCTCTAGTCACTGGCACTCCACTAGTCACAGGCACTCTACTAGTCACAGGCACTCTTCTAGTCACAGGCACTCCACTAGTCACAGGCACTCTACTAGTCACAGGCACTCCACTAGTCACAGGGACTCTACTAGTCACAGGCACTCCTCTAGTCGCAGGCACTCTACTAGTCACAGGCACTCCACTAGTCACAAGCACTCCACTAGTCACAGGCACTCTACTAGTCACAGGCACTCCTCTGGTCACAGGCACTCTACTAGTCACAGGCACGCCACTAGTCACAGGCACTCCTCAAGTCACAGGCACTCTAATAGTCACAGGCACTCTTCTAGTCACAGGTACTCCACTAGTCACAGGCACTCTGCTAGTCACAGGCACTCCACTAGTTAAAGGCACTCCTCTAGTCACAGGCAGTCTACTCGTCACAGGCACTCCACTAGTCACAGATACTCTACTAGTCACAGGCACTCCACTAGTCACAGGCACTCCTCTAGTCACAGACACTCTACTAGTCACAGGCACTCATCTAGTCACAGGCCGTCTACTAGTCACAGGCACTCCTCTAGTCACAAGCAGTCTACTAGTCACAGGCACTCTACTAGTCACATGCACTCCACTAGTCACAGGCACTCTACTAGTCACCGGCACTCCACTAGTCACAGACACTCTTCTAGTCACAGGCACTCCGCTAGTCACAGACACTCTACTAGTCACAGGCACTCCACTAGTCACAGGCACTCCACTAGTCACAGGCACTCTACAAGTCACAGGCACTCCACTAGTCACAGGCACTCTACTAGTCACAGGCACTCCACTAGTCACAGACACTCTGCTAGTCACAGGCACTCCTCTAGTCACAGGCACTACACCTGTCACAGGCACTCTGCTAGTCACAGGCATTCCTCTAGTCACAGGCACTGTACTAGTCACAGGCACTCCACTAGTCACAGGCACTCTACTAGTCACAGGCACTCCACTAGTCACAGACACTCTACTAGTCACAGGCACTCCACTAGTCACAGGCACTCCTCTAGTCACAGGCACTGTACTAGTCACAGGCACTCCACTAGTCACAGACACTCTGCTAGTCACAGGCACTCCGCTAGTCACAGGCACTCCACTAGTCACAGGCACTCTGCTAGTCAGAGGCACTCCTGTAGTCACAGGCACTCTACTAGGCACAGGCACTACACTAGTCACAGGCACTCTGCTAGTCACAGGCACTCCACTTGTCACAGACACTCTACTAGTCACAGGCACTCCAGGAGTCACAGACACTCTACTAGTCACAGGCACTCCACAAGTCACAGACACTCTACTAGTTACAGGCACTCTACTAGTCACAGGCACTCCACTAGTCACAGACACTCTACAAGTCACAGGCACTCCTATAGTCACAGGCTCTCTACTAGTCTCAGGCACTCCTCTAGTCACAGGCAGTCCACTAGTCACAGGCACTCTACTAGTCACAGGCACTCCTCTAGTCACAGGCACTCCACTAGTCACAGGCACTCTACTTGTCACAGGCACTCCACTAGTCACAGGCACTCTACTAGTCACAGGCACTCCTCTAGTCACAGGTACTCTACTAGTCACAGGCACTCCTCTAGTCACAGGCACTCTAGTTGTCACAGGCACTCTACTAGTCAAAGGCACTCCACTAGTCACAGGCACTCTACTAGTCAAAGGCACGCCACTAGTCACAGGCACTCCTCCAGTCAGAAGCACACTATTAGTCTCAGGCAGTCCTCTAGTCACAGGCACTCTACTAGTCACAGGCACTCCTCTAGTCACAGGCACTCTGCTAGTCACAGGTACTCCACTAGTCACAGGCACTCCACTAGTCACAGGCACTCTACTAGTCACAGGTACTCCACTAGTCACAGACACTCTACTAGTCACAGTTACTCCACTAGTCACAGACACTCTACTAGTCACAGGCACTCTACTAGTCACAGGCACTCCACTAGTCACAGACACTCTACTAGTCACAGGCACTCCTCTAGTCACAGGCACTCTACTAGTCACAGGCACTCCTCTCGTCACAGGCACTCTACTAGTGACAGGCATTCCTCTTGTCACAGGCACTCAGCTAGTCACAGGCACTCCACTAATCACAGGCACTCTACTAGTCACAGGCACTGCAATAGTCACAGGCACTCTACTAGTCACAGGCACTCCTCTAGTCACAGGCACTCTACTAGTCACAGGCATTCTACTAGTCACAGGCACTCCACTAGTCACAGGCACTCTACTAGTCACAGGCACTCCACTAGTCACAGGCACTCCTCTAGTCACACGCACACTAATAGTCACAGGCCCTCCTCTAGTCACAGGCACTCAACTAATCACAGGCACTCTACTAGTCACAAGCACTCCAATAGTCACAGGCACTCTACTAGTCACAGGCACTCCTCTAGTCACAGACACTCTACTAGTCACAGGCACTCATCTAGTCACAGGCCGTCTACTAGTCACAGGCACTCCTCTAGTAACAGGCATTCTACTAGTCACAGGCACTCTACTAGTCACATGCACTCCACTAGTCACAGGCACTCTACTAGTCACCGGCACTCCACTAGTCACAGGCACTCTACTAGTCACAGGCACTCCACTAGTCACAGGCACTCCACTAGTCACAGGCACTCTACAAGTCACAGGCACTCCACTAGTCACAGGCACTCTACTAGTCACAGGCACTCCACTAGTCACAGACACTCTGCTAGTCACAGGCACTCCTCTAGTGACAGGCACTACACCAGTCACAGGCTCTCTACTAGTCACAGGCACTCCTCTAGTCACAGGCACTCTACTAGTCTCAGGCACTCCACTAGTCACAGGCACTCTACTAGTCACAGGCACTCCACTAGTCACAGACACTCTACTAGTCACAGGCCCTCCTCTAGTCACAGGCACTCAACTAATCACAGGCACTCTACTAGTCACAAGCACTCCAATAGTCACAGGCACTCTACTAGTCACAGGCACTCCTCTAGTCACAGGCACTCCACTAGTCACAGGCACTCTATAGTCACAGGCTCTCCACTAGTCACAGGCACTCCTCTAGTCACAGACACTCTACTAGTCACAGGCACTCATCTAGTCACAGGCCGTCTACTAGTCACAGGCACTCCTCTAGTAACAGGCAGTCTACTAGTCACAGGCACTCTACTAGTCACATGCACTCCACTAGTCACAGGCACTCTACTAGTCACCGGCACTCCACTAGTCACAGGCACTCTACTAGTCACAGGCACTCCACTAGTCACAGGCACTCCACTAGTCACAGGCACTCTACAAGTCACAGGCACTCCACTAGTCACAGGCACTCTACTAGTCACAGGCACTCCACTAGTCACAGACACTCTGCTAGTCACAGGCACTCCTCTAGTCACAGGCACTACACCTGTCACAGGCACTCTGCTAGTCACAGGCATTCCTCTAGTCACAGGCACTGTACTAGTCACAGGCACTCCACTAGTCACAGGCACTCTACTAGTCACAGGCACTCCACTAGTCACAGACACTCTACTAGTCACAGGCTCTCCACTAGTCACAGGCACTCCTCTAGTCACAGGCACTGTACTAGTCACAGGCACTCCACTAGTCACAGACACTCTGCTAGTCACAGGCACTCCGCTAGTCACAGGCACTCCACTAGTCACAGGCACTCTGCTAGTCAGAGGCACTCCTGTAGTCACAGGCACTCATCTAGGCACAGGCACTACACTAGTCACAGGCACTCTGCTAGTCACAGGCACTCCACTTGTCACAGACACTCTACTAGTCACAGGCACTCCAGGAGTCACAGACACTCTACTAGTCACAGGCACTCCACAAGTCACAGACACTCTACTAGTTACAGGCACTCTACTAGTCACAGGCACTCCACTAGTCACAGACACTCTACAAGTCACAGGCACTCCTATAGTCACAGGCTCTCTACTAGTCTCAGGCACTCCTCTAGTCACAGGCAGTCCACTAGTCACAGGCACTCTACTAGTCACAGGCACTCCTCTAGTCACAGGCACTCCACTAGTCACAGGCACTCTACTTGTCACAGGCACTCCACTAGTCACAGGCACTCTACTAGTCACAGGCACTCCTCTAGTCACAGGTACTCTACTAGTCACAGGCACTCCTCTAGTCACAGGCACTCTAGTTGTCACAGGCACTCTACTAGTCAAAGGCACTCCACTAGTCACAGGCACTCTACTAGTCAAAGGCACGCCACTAGTCACAGGCACTCCTCCAGTCAGAAGCACACTATTAGTCTCAGGCAGTCCTCTAGTCACAGGCACTCTACTAGTCACAGGCACTCCTCTAGTCACAGGCACTCTGCTAGTCACAGGTACTCCACTAGTCACAGGCACTCCACTAGTCACAGACACTCTACTACTCACAGTTACTCCACTAGTCACAGACACTCTACTAGTCACAGGCACTCTACTAGTCACAGGCACTCCACTAGTCACAGACACTCTACTAGTCACAGGCACTCCTCTAGTCACAGGCACTCTACTAGTCACAGGCACTCCTCTCGTCACAGGCACTCTACTAGTGACAGGCATTCCTCTTGTCACAGGCACTCAGCTAGTCACAGGCACTCCACTAATCACAGGCACTCTACTAGTCACAGGCACTGCAATAGTCACAGGCACTCTACTAGTCACAGGCACTCCTCTAGTCACAGGCACTCTACTAGTCACAGGCATTCTACTAGTCACAGGCACTCCACTAGTCACAGGCACTCTACTAGTCACAGGCACTCCACTAGTCACAGGCACTCCTCTAGTCACACGCACACTAATAGTCACAGGCCCTCCTCTAGTCACAGGCACTCAACTAATCACAGGCACTCTACTAGTCACAAGCACTCCAATAGTCACAGGCACTCTACTAGTCACAGGCACTCCTCTAGTCACAGACACTCTACTAGTCACAGGCACTCATCTAGTCACAGGCCGTCTACTAGTCACAGGCACTCCTCTAGTAACAGGCATTCTACTAGTCACAGGCACTCTACTAGTCACATGCACTCCACTAGTCACAGGCACTCTACTAGTCACAGGCACTCCACTAGTCACAGGCACTCTACTAGTCACAGGCACTCCAATAGTCACAGGCACTCCACTAGTCACAGGCACTCTACAAGTCACAGGCACTCCACTAGTCACAGGCACTCTACTAGTCACAGGCACTCCACTAGTCACAGACACTCTGCTAGTCACAGGCACTCCTCTAGTGACAGGCACTACACCAGTCACAGGCTCTCTACTAGTCACAGGCACTCCTCTAGTCACAGGCACTCTACTAGTCTCAGGCACTCCACTAGTCACAGGCACTCTACTAGTCACAGGCACTCCACTAGTCACAGACACTCTACTAGTCAGAGGCACTCCACTAGTCACAGGCACTCCTCTAGTCACAGGCACTGTACTAGTCACAGGCACTCCACTAGTCACAGGCACTCTACTAGTCATAATACACTCCACTAGTCACAGGCAGTCTACTAGTCACAGGCACTGCACTAGTCAGAGACAATTTACTAGTCACAGGCACTCTACTAGACACAGGCACTCCTCTAGTCACAGGCACTCTACTAGGCACAGGCACTACACTAGTCACAGGCACTCTGCTAGTCACAGGCACTCCACTAGTCACAGACACTCTACTAGTCACAGGCACTCCAGTAGCCACAGACACTCTACTAGTCACAGGCACTCCACTAGTCACAGACACTCTACTAGTTACAGGCACTCTACTAGTCACAGGCACTCCACTAGTCACAGACACTCTACAAGTCACAGGCACTCCTATAGTCACAGGCTCTCTACTAGTCTCAGGCACTCCTCTAGTCACAGGCAGTCCACTAGTCACAGGCACTCTACTAGTCACAGGCACTCCTCTAGTCACAGGCACTCCACCAGTCACAGGCACTCTACTAGTCACAGGCACTCCACTAGTCACAGGCACTCTACTAGTCACAGGCACTCCTCTAGTCACAGGCACTCTACTAGTCAAAGGCACTCCACTAGTCACAGGCACTCTACTAGTCAAAGGCACGCCACTAGTCACAGGCACTCCTCCAGTCACAGGCACACTATTAGTCACAGGCAGTCCTCTAGTCACAGGCACTCTACTAGTCACAGGCACTCCTCTAGTCACAGGCACTCTGCTAGTCACAGGTACTCCACTAGTCACAGGCACTCCATTAGTCTCAGGCACTCTACTAGTCACAGGTACTCCACTAGTCACAGACACTCTACTAGTCACAGTTACTCCACTAGTCACAGACACTCTACTAGTCACAGGCACTCTACTAGTCACAGGCACTGCACTAGTCACAGACACTCTACTAGTCACAGGCACTCCTCTAGTCACAGGCACTCTACTAGTCACAGGCACTCCTCTCGTCACAGGCACTCTACTAGTGACAAGCATTCCTCTTGTCACAGGCACTCAGCTAGTCACAGGCACTCCACTAATCACAGGCACTCTACTAGTCACAGGCACTCCAATAGTCACAGGCACTCTACTAGTCACAGGCACTCCTCTAGTCACAGGCACTCTACTAGTCACAGGCATTCTACTAGTCACAGGCACTCCACTAGTCACAGGCACTCTACTAATCACAGGCACTCCACTAGTCACAGGCACTCCTCTAGTCACAGGCACACTAATAGTCACAGGCCCTCCTCTAGTCACAGGCACTCAACTAATCACAGGCACTCTACTAGTCACAAGCACTCCAATAGTCACAGGCACTCTACTAGTCACAGGCACTCCTCTAGTCACAGGCACTCCACTAGTCACAGGCACTCTATAGTCACAGGCTCTCCACTAGTCACAGGCACTCCTCTAGTCACAGACACTCTACTAGTCACAGGCACTCATCTAGTCACAGGCCGTCTACTAGTCACAGGCACTCCTCTAGTAACAGGCAGTCTACTAGTCACAGGCACTCTACTAGTCACATGCACTCCACTAGTCACAGGCACTCTACTAGTCACCGGCACTCCACTAGTCACAGGCACTCAACTAGTCACAGGCACTCCACTAGTCACAGGCACTCCACTAGTCACAGGCACTCTACAAGTCACAGGCACTCCACTAGTCACAGGCACTCTACTAGTCACAGGCACTCCACTAGTCACAGACACTCTGCTAGTCACAGGCACTCCTCTAGTCACAGGCACTACACCAGTCACAGGCACTCTACTTGTCACAGGCACTCCTCTAGTCACAGGCACTCTACTAGTCACAGGCACTCCACTAGTCACAAGCACTCTACTAGTCACAGGCACTCCACTAGTCACAGACACTCTACTAGTCACAGGCACTCCACTAGTCACAGGCACTCCTCTAGTCACAGGGACTGTACTAGTCACAGGCACTCCACTAGTCACAGGCACTCTACCAGTCACAATACACTCCACTAGTCACAGGCAGTCTACTAGTCACAGGCACTGCACTAGTCAGAGACAATTTACTAGTCACAGGCACTCTACTAGACACAGGCACTCCTCTAGTCACAGGCACTCTACTAGTCACAGGCACTCCACTAGTCACAGGCACTCTACTAGTCACAATGCACTCCTCTAGTCACAGGCACTCTACTAGTCACAGGCACTGCACTAGTCACAGGCACTCTACTAGTCACAGGCACTCCACTAGTCAGAGGCACTACGCTAGTCACAGGCACTCTACTAGTTACAGGCAGTCCTCTAGTCACAGGCACTCTGCTAGTCACAGGCACTCCACTAGTCACAGGCACTCCTCTAGTCACAGGTACTCTACAAGTCACAGGCACTCCACTAGGCACAGGCACTCTACTAGTCACAGGCACTCCACTAGTCACAGACACTCTGCTAATCACAGGCACTCCTCTAGTCACCGGCACTCCACTAGTCACAGGCACTCTACTAGTCACAGGCACTCCTCTAGTCACAGGCACTCTACTAGTCACAGGCACTCCACTATTCACAGGCACTCTACTAGTCACAGGCACTCCACTAGTCTCAGACACTCTACTAGTCACAGGCACTCCACTAGTCACAGACACTCTACTAGTCACAACCACTCTACTAGTCACAGGCGCTCCACTAGTCACAGACACTCTACTAGTCACAGGCACTCCTCTAGTTACAGGCACTCCTCTAGTCACAGGCACTCTACTAGTCACAGGCACTCCTCTAGTCACAGGCACTCTACTAGTCACACACAATCCACTAGTCACAGACACTCTACTAGTCACAGGCACTCCACTAGTCACAGGCACTCTACTAGTCACAGGCACTCCTCTAGTCACAGGCACTCTACTAGTCACAGGCACTCCACTAGTCAGAGACACTTTACTAGTCACAGGCACTCTACTAGACTCAGGCACTCCACTAGTCACAGGCACTCTACTAGTCACAGGCACTCAACTAGTCAGAGACAGTTTACTAGTCACAGGCACTCTACTATTCACAGGCACTCCACTAGTCACAGGCACTCCTCTAGTCACAGGCACACTAATAGTCACAGGCCCTCCTCTAGTCACAGGCACTCCACTAATCACAGGCACTCTACTAGTCACAAGATGTCCAATAGTCACAGGCACTCTACTAGTCACAGGCACTCCTCTACTCACAGGCACTCCACTAGTCACAGGCACTCTATAGTCACAGGCTCTCCACTAGTCAAAGGCACTCCTCTAATCACAGACACTCTACTAGTCACAGGCACTCATCTAGTCACAGGCCGTCTACTAGTCACAGGCACTCCTCTAGTCACAGGCAGTCTACTAGTCACAGGCACTCTACTAGTCACATGCACTCCACTAGTCACAGGCACTCTACTAGTCACCGGCACTCCACTAGTCACAGGCACTCTACTAGTCACAGGCACTCCACTAGTCACAGGCACTCCACTAGTCACAGGACTCTAGAAATCACAGGCACTCCACTAGTCACAGGCACTCTACTAGTCACAGGCACTCAACTAGTCACAGACAATCTGCTAGTCACAGGCACTCCTCTAGTCACAGGCACTATACCAGTCACAGGCACTCTACTAGTCACAGGCACTCCTTAGTCACAGGCACTCTACTAGTCACAGGCACTCCACTAGTCACAGGCACTCTACTAGTCACAGGCACTCCACTAGTCACAGACACTCTACTAGTCACAGGCACTGCACTAGTCACAGGCACTCCTGTAGTAACAGGCACTGTACTAGTCACAGGCACTCCACTAGTCACAGGCACTCTACTAGTCACAATACACTGCTCTAGTCACAGGCACTCTACTAGTCACAGGCACTGCACTAGTCAGAGACAATTTACTAGTCACAGGCACTCTACTAGACACAGGCACTCCTCTAGTCACAGGTACTCTACTAGTCACAGGCACTCCACTAGTCACAGGCACTGTACTAGTCACAATACACTCCTCTAGTCACAGGCACTCTACTAGTCACAGGCACTGCACTAGTCACAGGCACTCTACTAGTCACAGGCACTCCACTAGTCACAGGACTACGCTAGTCACAGGCACTCTACTAGTTACAGGCAGTCCTCTAGTCACAGGCACTCTGCTAGTCACAGGCACTCCACTAGTCACAGGCACTCCTCTAGTCACAGGCACTCTACAAGTCACAGGCACTCCACTAGGCACAGGCACTCTACTAGTCACAGGCACTCCACTAGTCACAGACACTCTACTAGTCACAGGCACTCCAATAGTCACAGACACTCTACTAGTCACAACCACTCTACTAGTCACAGGCGCTCCACTAGTCACAGACACTCTACTAGTCACAGGCACTCCTCTAGTTACAGGCACTCCTCTAGTCACAGGCACTCTAGTAGTCACAGGGACTCCTCTAGTCACAGGCACTCTACTGGTCACACACAATCCACTAGTCACAGACACTCTACTAGTCACAGGCACTCCACTAGTCACAGGCACTCTGCTAGTCACAGGCACTCCTCTAGTCACAGGCACTCTACTAGTCACAGGCACTCCTGTAGTCACAGGCACTCTACTAGTCACAGGCACTCCACTAGTCAGAGACACTTTAGTAGTCACAGGCACTCTACTAGACTCAGGCACTCCACTAGTCACAGGCACTCTACTAGTCACAGGGACTCCACTAGTCAGAGACAGTTTACTAGACACAGGCACTCTACTAGTCACAGGCACTCCACTAGTCACAGGCACTCCTCTAGTCACAGGCACACTAATAGTCACAGGCCCTCTTCTAGTCACAGGCACTCCACTAATCACAGGCACTCTACTAGTCACAAGCACTCCAATAGTCACAGGCACTCTACTAGTCACAGGCACTCCTCTAGTCACAGGCACTCCACTAGTCACAGGCACTCTATAGTCACAGGCTCTCCACTAGTCAAAGGCACTCCTCTAATCACAGACACTCTACTAGTCACAGGCACTCATCTAGTCACAGGCCGTCTACTAGTCACAGGCACTCCTCTAGTCACAGGCAGTCTACTAGTCACAGGCACTCTACTAGTCACATGCACTCCACTAGTCACAGGCACTCTACTAGTCACCGGCACTCCACTAGTCACAGGCACTCTACTAGTCACAGGCACTCCACTAGTCACAGGCACTCCACTAGTCACAGGACTCTAGAAATCACAGGCACTCCACTAGTCACAGGCACTCTACTAGTCACAGGCACTCAACTAGTCACAGACAATCTGCTAGTCACAGGCACTCCTCTAGTCACAGGCACTATACCAGTCACAGGCACTCTACTAGTCACAGGCACTCCTTAGTCACAGGCACTCTACTAGTCACAGGCACTCCACTAGTCACAGGCACTCTACTAGTCACAGGCACTCCACTAGTCACAGACACTCTACTAGTCACAGGCACTGCACTAGTCACAGGCACTCCTGTAGTAACAGGCACTGTACTAGTCACAGGCACTCCACTAGTCACAGGCACTCTACTAGTCACAATACACTGCTCTAGTCACAGGCACTCTACTAGTCACAGGCACTGCACTAGTCAGAGACAATTTACTAGTCACAGGCACTCTACTAGACACAGGCACTCCTCTAGTCACAGGTACTCTACTAGTCACAGGCACTCCACTAGTCACAGGCACTGTACTAGTCACAATACACTCCTCTAGTCACAGGCACTCTACTAGACACAGGCACTGCACTAGTCACAGGCACTCTACTAGTCACAGGCACTCCACTAGTCACAGGACTACGCTAGTCACAGGCACTCTACTAGTTACAGGCAGTCCTCTAGTCACAGGCACTCTGCTAGTCACTGGCACTCCACTAGTCACAGGCACTCCTCTAGTCACAGGCACTCTACAAGTCACAGGCACTCCACTAGGCACAGGCACTCTACTAGTCACAGGCACTCCACTAGTCACAGACACTCTGCTAGTCACAGGCACTCCTCTAGTCACCGGCACTCCACTAGTCACAGGCACTCTACTAGTCACAGGCACTCCTCTAGTCACAGGCACTCTACTAGTCACAGGCACTCCACTATTCACAGGCACTCTACTAGTCACAGGCACTCCACTAGTCACAGACACTCTACTAGTCACAGGCACTCCAATAGTCACAGACACTCTACTAGTCACAACCACTCTACTAGTCACAGGCGCTCCACTAGTCACAGACACTCTACTAGTCACAGGCACTCCTCTAGTTACAGGCACTCCTCTAGTCACAGGCACTCTAGTAGTCACAGGGACTCCTCTAGTCACAGGCACTCTACTGGTCACACACAATCCACTAGTCACAGACACTCTACTAGTCACAGGCACTCCACTAGTCACAGGCACTCTGCTAGTCACAGGCACTCCTCTAGTCACAGGCACTCTACTAGTCACAGGCACTCCTGTAGTCACAGGCACTCTACTAGTCACAGGCACTCCACTAGTCAGAGACACTTTAGTAGTCACAGGCACTCTACTAGACTCAGGCACTCCACTAGTCACAGGCACTCTACTAGTCACAGGCACTCCACTAGTCAGAGACAGTTTACTAGACACAGGCACTCTACTAGTCACAGGCACTCCACTAGTCACAGGCACTCCTCTAGTCACAGGCACACTAATAGTCACAGGCCCTCTTCTAGTCACAGGCACTCCACTAATCACAGGCACTCTACTAGTCACAAGCACTCCAATAGTCACAGGCACTCTACTAGTCACAGGCACTCCTCTAGTCACAGGCTCTCCACTAGTCACAGGCACTCCTCTAGTCACAGACACTCTACTAGTCACAGGCACTCATCTAGTCACAGGCCGTCTACTAGTCATAGGCACTCCTCTAGTCACAGGCAGTCTACTAGTCACAGGCACTCTACTAGTCACATGCACTCCACTAGTCACAGGCACTCTACTAGTCACCGGCACTCCACTAGTCACAGGCACTCTACTAGTCACAGGCACTCCACTAGTCACAGGCACTCCACTAGTCACAGGCACTCTACAAGTCACAGGCACTCCACTAGTCACAGGCACTCTACTAGTCACAGGCACTCCACTAGTCACAGACACTCTGCTAGTCACAGGCACTCCTCTAGTCACAGGCACTACACCAGTCACAGGCACTCTACTAGTCACAGGCACTCCTCTAGTCACAGGCACTCTACTAGTCACAGGCACTCCACTAGTCACAGGCACTCTACTAGTCACAGGCACTCCACTAGTCACAGACACTCTACTTGTCACAGGCACTCCACTAGTCACAGGCACTCCTCTAGTCACAGGCACTGTACTAGTCACAGGCACTCCACTAGTCACAGGCACTCTACTTTTCACAATACACTCCTCTAGTCACAGGCACTCTACTAGTCACAGGCACTGCACTAGTCAGAGACAATTTACTAGTCACAGGCACTCTACTAGACACAGGCACTCCTCTAGTCACAGGCACTCTACTAGTCACAGGCACTCCACTAGTCACAGGCACTCTACTAGTCACAATATACTCCTCTAGTCACAGGCACTCTACTAGTCACAGGCACTGCACTAGTCACAGGCACTCTACTAGTCACAGGCACTCCACTAGTCACAGGCACTACGCTAGTCACAGGCAGTCTACTAGTTACAGGGAGTCCTCTAGTCACAGGCACTCTGCTAGTCACAGGCACTCCACTAGTCACAGGCACTCTTCTAGTCACAGGCACTCTACAAGTCACAGGCACTCCACTAGGCACAGGCACTCTACTAGTCACAGGCACTCCACTAGTCACAGACACTCTGCTAGTCACAGGCACTCCTCTAGTCACCGGCACTCCACTAGTCACAGGCACTCTAATAGTCACAGGCACTCCTCTAGTCACAGGCACTCTACTAGTCACAGGCACTC
Source organism: Mobula birostris (assembly GCF_030028105.1). Taxonomy (NCBI): domain Eukaryota; kingdom Metazoa; phylum Chordata; class Chondrichthyes; order Myliobatiformes; family Myliobatidae; genus Mobula; species Mobula birostris. The sequence continues at coordinate 16,580 of NW_027276158.1, forward strand.
CACTATTCACAGGCACTCTACTAGTCACAGGCACTCCACTAGTCACAGACACTCTACAAGTCACAGGCACTCCACTAGTCACAGACACTCTACTAGTCACAACCTCTCTACTAGTCACAGGCGCTCCACTAGTCACAGAGACTCTACTAGTCACAGGCACTCCTCTAGTTACAGGCACTCCTCTAGTCACAGGCACTCTACTAGTCACAGGCACTCCTCTAGTCACAGGCACTCTACTCGTCACACACAATCCACTAGTCACAGACACTCTACTAGTCACAGGCACTCCACTAGTCACAGGCACTCTACTAGTCACAGGCACTCCACTAGTCACAGGCACTCTACTAGTCACAGGCACTCCACTAGTCAGGGACACTTTACTAGTCACAGGCTCTCTACTAGACTCAGGGACTCCACTAGTCACAGGCACTCTACTAGTCACAGGCACTCCACTAGTCAGAGACAGTTTACTAGTCACAGGCACCCTACTAGTCTCAGGCACTCCACCAGTCACAGGCACTCTACTAGACACAGGTACTCCTCTAGTCACAGGCACGCTACTAGTCACAGGCACTCCACTAGTCAGAGACACTTTACTAGTCACAGGCACTCTACTATACAGAGGCACTCCACTAGTCACAGGCACTATACTAGTCACAGGCACTCCACTAGTCACAGACACTCTACTAGTCTCAGACACTCCACTAGTCACAGGCACTCTACTAGTCACAGGCACTCCACTAGTCACAGACACTCGACTAGTCACAGGCACTCCACTAGTCACAGGCACTCCTCTAGTCACAGGCACTCTACTAGTCACAGGCACTCCACTAGCCACAGGCACTCTACTAGTAACAGGCACTCTACTAGTCACAGGCACTGCACTAGTGAGAGACAATTTACTAGTCTCAGGCACTCTACTAAGCACAGGCACTCTACTAGTCACAGGCACTCTACTAGTCACAGGCACTCCTCTAGTCACAGGCACTCTAGTAGTGACAGGCACTCCTCTAGTCACAGGCACTCTGCTAGTCACAGGCACTCGACTAGTCACAGGTACTCCACTAGTCACAGGCACTCTACAAGTCACAGGCACTCCACTAGTCACAGGCTCTCTACTAGTCACAGGCACTCCACTAGTCACAGACACTCTGCTAGTCACAGGCACTCCTCTAGTCACAGGCACTCCTCTAGTCACAGGCACTCCTGTAGTTACAGGCACTCCACTAGTCACAGGCACTCCTGTAGTCACAGGTACTCTACTAGTCACAGGCAATCCACTAGTCACAGACACTCTACTAGTCACAGGCACTCCACTAGTTACAGGCACTCTACTAGTCACAGGCACTCCTCTAGTCACAGGCACTCTACTAGTCACAGGTACTCCACTAGTCAGAGACACTTTACTAGTCACAGGCACTCTACTAGACACAGGCACTCCACTAGTCACAGGCACTCTACTAGTCATAGGCACTCTACTAGTCAGAGACACTTTACTAGTCACAGGCACTCTACTGGTCTCAGGGACTCCACTAGTCACAGGCACTCCTCTAGTCACAGGCACTCTACTAGTCACAGACACTCCACTAGTCACAGGCACTCTAGTAGTCACAATACACTCCTCTAGTCACAGGCACTCTACTAGTCACAGGCACTGCACTAGTCAGAGACAATTTACTAGTCACAGGCACTCTACTAGACACAGGCACTCCACTAGTCACAGGCACTCTACTAGTTACAGGCACTCCACTAGTCACAGGCACTCCGCTACTCACAGGCACTCTACTAGTGACAGGCACTCCTCTAGTCACAGGCACTCCACTAGTCACAGGCACTCTACAAGTGACAGGCACTCCACTAGTCACAGGCACTCTACTAGTCACAGGCACTCCACTAGTCACAGACACTCTGCTAGTCACAGGCACTCCACTAGTCACAGACACTCGACTAGTCACAGGCACTCCACTAGTCACAGGCACTCCTCTAGTCACAGGCACTCTACTAGTCACAGGCACTCCACTAGCCACAGGCACTCTACTAGTAACAGGCACTCTACTAGTCACAGGCACTGCACTAGTGAGAGACAATTTACTAGTCTCAGGCACTCTACTAAGCACAGGCACTCTACTAGTCACAGGCACTCTACTAGTCACAGGCACTCCTCTAGTCACAGGCACTCTAGTAGTGACAGGCACTCCTCTAGTCACAGGCACTCTGCTAGTCACAGGCACTCGACTAGTCACAGGTACTCCACTAGTCACAGGCACTCTACAAGTCACAGGCACTCCACTCGTCACAGGCTCTCTACTAGTCACAGGCACTCCACTAGTCACAGACACTCTGCTAGTCACAGGCACTCCTCTAGTCACAGGCACTCCTCTAGTCACAGGCACTCCTGTAGTTACAGGCACTCCACTAGTCACAGGCACTCCTGTAGTCACAGGTACTCTACTAGTCACAGGCAATCCACTAGTCACAGACACTCTACTAGTCACAGGCACTCCACTAGTTACAGGCACTCTACTAGTCACAGGCACTCCTCTAGTCACAGGCACTCTACTAGTCACAGGTACTCCACTAGTCAGAGACACTTTACTAGTCACAGGCACTCTACTAGACACAGGCACTCCACTAGTCACAGGCACTCTACTAGTCATAGGCACTCTACTAGTCAGAGACACTTTACTAGTCACAGGCACTCTACTGGTCTCAGGGACTCCACTAGTCACAGGCACTCCTCTAGTCACAGGCACTCTACTAGTCACAGACACTCCACTAGTCACAGGCACTCTAGTAGTCACAATACACTCCTCTAGTCACAGGCACTCTACTAGTCACAGGCACTGCACTAGTCAGAGACAATTTACTAGTCACAGGCACTCTACTAGACACAGGCACTCCACTAGTCACAGGCACTCTACTAGTTACAGGCACTCCACTAGTCACAGGCACTCCGCTACTCACAGGCACTCTACTAGTGACAGGCACTCCTCTAGTCACAGGCACTCCACTAGTCACAGGCACTCTACAAGTGACAGGCACTCCACTAGTCACAGGCACTCTACTAGTCACAGGCACTCCACTAGTCACAGACACTCTGCTAGTCACAGGCACTCCTCTAGTCACAGGCACTCCACTAGTCACTGGCACTCTACTAGTCACAGGCACTCCTCTAGTCACAGGCACTCTACTAGTCACAGGCACTCCACTAGTCACAGGCACTCTACTAGTCACAGGCACTCCACTAGTCACAGACTCTCTACTAGTCACAGGCACTCCACTAGTCACAGGCACTCCTCTAGTCACAGGCACTCTACTAGTCACAGGCACTCCACTAGTCACAGGCACTCTGCTAGTCACAATACACTCCTCTAGTCACAGGCACTCTACTAGTCACAGGCACTGCACTAGTCAGAGACAATTTACTAGTCACAGGCACTCTACTAGACACAGGCACTCCTCTAGTCAAAGGCACTCTACTAGTCACAGGCACTCCACTAGTCACAGGCACTCTAATAGTCACAATACACTCCTCTAGTCACAGGCACTCTACTAGTCACAGGCACTGCACTAGTCACAGGCACTCTACTAGTCACAGGCACTACGCTAGTCACAGGCACTCTACTAGTGACAGGCATTCCTCTAGTCACTGGCACTCTGCTAGTCACAGGCACTCTACTAGTGACAGGCACTCCTCTAGTCACAGGCAATCTGCTAGTCACAGGCACTCCACTAGTCACAGGCACTCCACTAGTCACAGGCACTCTACAAGTCACAGGCACTCCACTAGGCACAGGCACTCTACTAGTCACAGGCACTCCACTAGTCACAGACACTCTGCTAGTCACAGGCACTCCTCTAGTCACAGGCACTCCACTAGTCACAGGGACTCCACTAGTCACAGACACTCTTCTAGTCACAGGCACTCCAGTAGTCACAGACACTCTACTAGTCACAGGCACTCCACTAGTCACAGACACTCTACTAGTTACAGGCACTCTACTAGTCACAGGCACTCCACTAGTCACAGACTCTCTACAAGTCACAGGCACTCCTATAGTCACAGGCTCTCTACTAGTCACAGGCACTCCTCTAGTCACAGGCACTCCACTAGTCACAGGCACTCTACTAGTCACAGGCACTCCTCTAGTCACAGGCACTCCACTAGTCACAGGCACTCTACTAGTCACAGGCACTCCACTAGTCACAGGCACTCTACTAGTCACAGGCACTCCTCTAGTCACAGGCACTCTACTAGTAACAGGCACTCCTCTAGTCACAGGCACTCATGTTGTCACAGGCACTCTACTAGTCAAAGGCACTCCACTAGTCACAGGCACTCTGCTAGTCAAAGGCACGCCACTAGTCACAGGCACTCCTCCAGTCACAGGCACACTATTAGTCACAGGCAGTCCTCTAGTCACAGGCACTCTACTAGTCACAGGCACTCCTCTAGTCACAGGCACTCTGCTAGTCACAGGCATTCCACTAGTCACAGGCACTCTACTAGTCACAGGTACTCCACTAGTCACAGACACTCTACTAGTCACAGTCACTCCACTAGTCACAGACACTCTACTAGTCACAGGCACTCCTCTCGTCACAGGCACTCTACTAGTGACAGGCACTCCTCTAGTCACAGGCACTCAGCTAGTCACAGGCACTCCACTAGTCACAGGCACTCTACTAGTCACAGGCACTCCACTAGTCACAGGCACTCTACTAGTCACAGGCACTACTCTAGTCACAGGCACTCTACTAGTCACAGGCACTCTACTAGTCACAGGCACTCCACTAGTCACAGGCACTCCTCTCGTCACAGGCACACTAATAGTCACAGGCACTCCTCTCGTCACAGGCACTCTACTAGTGACAGGCACTCCTCTAGTCACAGGCACTCAGCTAGTCACAGGCACTCCACTAGTCACAGGCACTCTACTAGTCACAGGCACTCCACTAGTCACAGGCACTCTACTAGTCACAGGCACTACTCTAGTCACAGGCACTCCACTAGTCACAGGCACTCTACTAGTCACAGGCACTCCACTAGTCACAGGCACTCCTCTCGTCACAGGCACACTAATAGTCACAGGCCCTCCTCTAGTCACAGGCACTCCACTATTCACAGGCACTCTACTAGTCACAAGCACTCCTCTAGTCACAGGCACTCCACTAGTCACAGGCACTCTATAGTCACAGGCTCTCCACTAGTCACAGGCACTCATCTAGTCACAGGCCGTCTACTAGTCACAGGCACTCCTCTAGTCACAGGCAGTCTACTAGTCACAGGCACTCTACTAGTCACATGCACTCCACTAGTCACAGGCACTCTACTAGTCACCGGCACTCCACTAGTCACAGGCACTCTACTAGTCACAGGCACTCCACTAGTCACAAGCACTCCAATAGTCACAGGCACTCTACTAGTCACAGGCACTCCTCTAGTCACAGGCACTCCACTAGTCACAGGCACTCTATAGTCACAGGCTTTCCACTAGTCACAGGCACTCCTCTAGTCACAGACACTCTACTAGTCACAGGCACTCATCTAGTCACAGGCCGTCTACTAGTCACAGGCACTCCTCTAGTGACAGGCAGTCTACTAGTCACAGGCACTCTACTAGTCACATGCACTCCACTAGTCACAGGCACTCTAGTAGTCACCGGCACTTCACTAGTCACAGACACTCTACTAGTCACAGGCACTCCGCTAGTGACAGACACTCTACTAGTCACAGGCACTCCACTAGTCACAGGCACTCCTCTAGTTACAGACACTCTACTAGTCACAGGCACTCCTCTAGTTGCAGGCAATCCACTAGTCACAGGCACTCCTCTAGTCACAGGCACTCCTCTCGTCACAGGCACTCTACTAGTGACAGGCACTCCTCTTGTCACAGGCACTCAGCTAGTCACAGGCACTCCACTAGTCACAGGTACTCTACTAGTCACAGACACTCTACTAGTCACAGGCACTCCACTAGTCACAGGCACTCCTCTAGTTACAGACACTCTACTAGTCACAGGCACTCCTCTAGTTGCAGGCAATCCACTAGTCACAGGCACTCCTCTAGTCACAGGGACTCTACTAGTCACAGGCACTCCACTAGTCACAGGCACTCCTCTAGTCTCAGGCACTCCACTAGTCAGAGGTACTCTACTGATCACAGACACTCCACTTGTCACAGGCACTCTACTGGTCGCAGGCACTCCACTAGTCACAGACACTCTGCTAGTCACAGGCACTCCTCTAGTCACAGGCACTCCACTAGTCACAGGCACTCTGCTAGTCAGAGGCACTCCTGTAGTCACAGACACTCTACTAGGCACAGGCACTCCTCTAGTCACAGGCACTCTGCTAGTCACAGGCACTCCACTAGTCACAGACACTCTACTAGTCACAGGCACTCCAGTAGTCACAGACACTCTACTAGTCACAGGCACTCCACTAGTCACAGACACTCTACTAGTTACAGGCACTCTACTAGTCACAGGCACTCCACTAGTCACAGACATTCTACAAGTCACAGGCACTCCTATAGTCACAGGCTCTCTACTAGTCTCAGGCACTCCTCTAGTCACAGGCACTCCACTAGTCACAGGCACTCTACTAGTCACAGGCACTCCTCTAGTCACAGGCACTCCACCAGTCACAGGCACTCTACTAGTCACAGACACTCTACTAGTCACAGTCACTCCACTAGTCACAGACACTCTACTAGTCTCAGGCACTCCTCTCGTCACAGGCACTCTACTAGTGACAGGCACTCCTCTAGTCACAGGCACTCAGCTAGTCACAGGCACTCCACTAGTCACAGGCACTCTACTAGTCACAGGCACTCCACTAGTCACAGGCACTCTACTAGTCACAGGCACTACTCTAGTCACAGGCACTCTACTAGTCACAGGCATTCTACTAGTCACAGGCACTCCACTAGTCACAGGCACTCTACTAGTCACAGGCACTCCACTAGTCACAGGCACTCCTGTCGTCACAGGCACACTAATAGTCACAGGCCCTCCTCTAGTCACAGGCACTCCACTATTCACAGGCACTCTACTAGTCACAAGCACTCCTCTAGTCACAGGCACTCCACTAGTCACAGGCACTCTATAGTCACAGGCTCTCCACTAGTCACAGGCACTCATCTAGTCACAGGCCGTCAACTAGTCACAGGCACTCCTCTAGTCACAGGCAGTCTACTAGTCACAGGCACTCTACTAGTCACATGCACTCCACTAGTCACAGGCACTCTACTAGTCACCGGCACTCCACTAGTCACAGGCACTCTACTAGTCACAGGCACTCCACTAGTCACAAGCACTCCAATAGTCACAGGCACTCTACTAGTCACAGGCACTCCTCTAGTCACAGGCACTCCACTAGTCACAGGCACTCTATAGTCACAGGCTCTCCACTAGTCACAGGCACTCCTCTAGTCACAGACACTCTACTAGTCACAGGCACTCATCTAGTCACAGGCCGTCTACTAGTCACAGGCACTCCTCTAGTGACAGGCAGTCTACTAGTCACAGGCACTCTACTAGTCACATGCACTCCACTAGTCACAGGCACTCTACTATTCACCGGCACTTCACTAGTCACAGACACTCTACTAGTCACAGGCACTCCGCTAGTCACAGACACTCTACTAGTCACAGGCACTCCACTAGTCACAGGCACTCCTCTAGTTACAGACACTCTACTAGTCACAGGCACTCCTCTAGTTGCAGGCAATCCACTAGTCACAGGCACTCCTCTAGTCACAGGCACTCCTCTCGTCACAGGCACTCTACTAGTGACAGGCACTCCTCTTGTCACAGGGACTCAGCTAGTCACAGGCACTCCACTAGTCACAGGTACTCCACTAGTCACAGACACTCTACTAGTCACAGGCACTCCACTAGTCACAGGCACTCCTCTAGTTACAGACACTCTACTAGTCACAGGCACTCCTCTAGTTGCAGGCAATCCACTAGTCACAGGCACTCCTCTAGTCACAGGGACTCTACTAGTCACAGGCACTCCACTAGTCACAGGCACTCCTCTAGTCTCAGGCACTCCACTAGTCAGAGGTACTCTACTGGTCACAGACACTCCACTTGTCACAGGCACTCTACTGGTCGCAGGCACTCCACTAGTCACAGACACTCTGCTAGTCACAGGCACTCCTCTAGTCACAGGCACTCCACTAGTCACAGGCACTCTGCTAGTCAGAGGCACTCCTGTAGTCACAGACACTCTACTAGGCACAGACACTCCTCTAGTCACAGGCACTCTGCTAGTCACAGGCACTCCACTAGTCACAGACGCTCTACTAGTCACAGGCACTCCAGTAGTCACAGACACTCTACTAGTCACAGGCACTCCACTAGTCACAGACACTCTACTAGTTACAGGCACTCTACTAGTCACAGGCACTCCACTAGTCACAGACATTCTACAAGTCACAGGCACTCCTATAGTCACAGGCTCTCTACTAGTCTCAGGCACTCCTCTAGTCACAGGCACTCCACTAGTCACAGGCACTCTACTAGTCACAGGCACTCTACTAGTCACAGGCACTCCACTAGTCACAGGCACTCTACTAATCACAGGCACTCCTCTAGTCACAGGCACTCTACTAGTCACAGGCACTCCTCTAGTGACAGGCAGTCTACTAGTCACAGGCACTCTACTAGTCACATGCACTCCACTAGTCACAGGCACTCTACTAGTCACCGGCACTTCACTAGTCACAGACACTCTACTAGTCACAGGCACTCCGCTAGTGACAGACACTCTACTAGTCACAGGCACTCCACTAGTCACAGGCACTCCTCTAGTTACAGACACTCTACTAGTCACAGGCACTCATCTAGTCACAGGCCGTCTACTAGTCACAGGCACTCTACTAGTCACATGCACTCCACTAGTCACAGGCACTCTACTAGTCACCGGCACTTCACTAGTCACAGACACTCTACTAGTCACAGGCACTCCGCTAGTGACAGACAGTCTACTAGTCACAGGCACTCCACTAGTCACAGGCACTCCTCTAGTTACAGGCACTCTACTAGTCACAGGCACTCCTCTAGTTGCAGGCAATCCACTAGTCACAGGCACTCCTCTAGTCACAGGCACTCCTCTCGTCACAGGCACTCTACTAGTGACAGGCACTCCTCTTGTCACAGGCACTCAGCTAGTCACAGGCACTCCACTAGTCACAGGTACTCTACTAGTCACAGACACTCTACTAGTCACAGGCACTCCACTAGTCACAGGCACTCCTCTAGTTACAGACACTCTACTAGTCACAGGCACTCCTCTAGTTGCAGGCAATCCACTAGTCACAGGCACTCCTCTAGTCACAGGGACTCTACTAGTCACAGGCACTCCACTAGTCACAGGCACTCCTCTAGTCTCAGGCACTCCACTAGTCAGAGGTACTCTACTGGTCACAGACACTCCACTTGTCACAGGCACTCTACTGGTCGCAGGCACTCCACTAGTCACAGACACTCTGCTAGTCACAGGCACTCCTCTAGTCACAGGCACTCCACTAGTCACAGGCACTCTGCTAGTCAGAGGCACTCCTGTAGTCACAGACACTCTACTAGGCACAGGCACTCCTCTAGTCACAGGCACTCTGCTAGTCACAGGCACTCCACTAGTCACAGACACTCTACTAGTCACAGGCACTCCAGTAGTCACAGACACTCTACTAGTCACAGGCACTCCACTAGTCACAGACACTCTACTAGTTACAGGCACTCTACTAGTCACAGGCACTCCACTAGTCACAGACATTCTACAAGTCACAGGCACTCCTATAGTCACAGGCTCTCTACTAGTCTCAGGCACTCCTCTAGTCACAGGCACTCCACTAGTCACAGGCACTCTACTAGTCACAGGCACTCCTCTAGTCACAGGCACTCCACCAGTCACAGGCACTCTACTAGTCACAGACACTCTACTAGTCACAGTCACTCCACTAGTCACAGACACTCTACTAGTCTCAGGCACTCCTCTCGTCACAGGCACTCTACTAGTGACAGGCACTCCTCTAGTCACAGGCACTCAGCTAGTCACAGGCACTCCACTAGTCACAGGCACTCTACTAGTCACAGGCACTCCACTAGTCACAGGCACTCTACTAGTCACAGGCACTACTCTAGTCACAGGCACTCTACTAGTCACAGGCATTCTACTAGTCACAGGCACTCCACTAGTCACAGGCACTCTACTAGTCACAGGCACTCCACTAGTCACAGGCACTCCTGTCGTCACAGGCACACTAATAGTCACAGGCCCTCCTCTAGTCACAGGCACTCCACTATTCACAGGCACTCTACTAGTCACAAGCACTCCTCTAGTCACAGGCACTCCACTAGTCACAGGCACTCTATAGTCACAGGCTCTCCACTAGTCACAGGCACTCATCTAGTCACAGGCCGTCAACTAGTCACAGGCACTCCTCTAGTCACAGGCAGTCTACTAGTCACAGGCACTCTACTAGTCACATGCACTCCACTAGTCACAGGCACTCTACTAGTCACCGGCACTCCACTAGTCACAGGCACTCTACTAGTCACAGGCACTCCACTAGTCACAAGCACTCCAATAGTCACAGGCACTCTACTAGTCACAGGCACTCCTCTAGTCACAGGCACTCCACTAGTCACAGGCACTCTATAGTCACAGGCTCTCCACTAGTCACAGGCACTCCTCTAGTCACAGACACTCTACTAGTCACAGGCACTCATCTAGTCACAGGCCGTCTACTAGTCACAGGCACTCCTCTAGTGACAGGCAGTCTACTAGTCACAGGCACTCTACTAGTCACATGCACTCCACTAGTCACAGGCACTCTACTATTCACCGGCACTTCACTAGTCACAGACACTCTACTAGTCACAGGCACTCCGCTAGTCACAGACACTCTACTAGTCACAGGCACTCCACTAGTCACAGGCACTCCTCTAGTTACAGACACTCTACTAGTCACAGGCACTCCTCTAGTTGCAGGCAATCCACTAGTCACAGGCACTCCTCTAGTCACAGGCACTCCTCTCGTCACAGGCACTCTACTAGTGACAGGCACTCCTCTTGTCACAGGCACTCAGCTAGTCACAGGCACTCCACTAGTCACAGGTACTCTACTAGTCACAGACACTCTACTAGTCACAGGCACTCCACTAGTCACAGGCACTCCTCTAGTTACAGACACTCTACTAGTCACAGGCACTCCTCTAGTTGCAGGCAATCCACTAGTCACAGGCACTCCTCTAGTCACAGGGACTCTACTAGTCACAGGCACTCCACTAGTCACAGGCACTCCTCTAGTCTCAGGCACTCCACTAGTCAGAGGTACTCTACTGGTCACAGACACTCCACTTGTCACAGGCACTCTACTGGTCGCAGGCACTCCACTAGTCACAGACACTCTGCTAGTCACAGGCACTCCTCTAGTCACAGGCACTCCACTAGTCACAGGCACTCTGCTAGTCAGAGGCACTCCTGTAGTCACAGACACTCTACTAGGCACAGGCACTCCTCTAGTCACAGGCACTCTGCTAGTCACAGGCACTCCACTAGTCACAGACACTCTACTAGTCACAGGCACTCCAGTAGTCACAGACACTCTACTAGTCACAGGCACTCCACTAGTCACAGACACTTTACTAGTTACAGGCACTCTACTAGTCACAGGCACTCCACTAGTCACAGACATTCTACAAGTCACAGGCACTCCTATAGTCACAGGCTCTCTACTAGTCTCAGGCACTCCTCTAGTCACAGGCACTCCACTAGTCACAGGCACTCTACTAGTCACAGGCACACTACTAGTCACAGGCACTCCACTAGTCACAGGCACTCTACTAATCACAGGCACTCCTCTAGTCACAGGCACTCTACTAGTCACAGGCACTCCTCTAGTCACAGGCACTCTAGTTGTCACAGGCACTCTACTAGTCAAAGGCACTCCACTAGTCACAGGCACTCTACTAGTCAAAGGCACGCCACTAGTCACAGGCACTCCTCCAGTCACAGGCACACTATTAGTCACAGGCAGTCCTCTAGTCACAGGCACTCTACTAGTCACAGGCACTCCTCTAGTCACAGGCACTCTGCTAGTCACAGGTACTCCACTAGTCACAGGCACTCCACTAGTCACAGGCACTCTACTAGTCACAGGTACTCCACTAGTCACAGACACTCTACTAGTCACAGTCACTCCACTAGTCACAGACACTCTACTAGTCACAGGCACTCTACTAGTCACAGGCACTCCACTAGTCACAGACACTCTACTAGTCACAGGCACTCCTCTAGTCACACTCACTCTACTAGTCACAGGCACTCCTCTCGTCACAGGCACTCTACTAGTGACAGGCACTCCTCTTGTCACAGGCACTCAGCTAGTCACAGGCACTCTACTAGTCACAGGCACTCTACTAGTCACAGGCACTCCACTCGTCACAGGCACTCTACTAGTCACAGGCACTCCTCTAGTCACAGGCACTCTACTAGTCACAGGCATTCTTCTAGTCACAGGCACTCCACTAGTCACAGGCACTCTACTAGTCACAGGCACTCCACTAGTCACAGGCACTCCTCTAGTCACAGGCACACTAATAGTCACAGGCCCTCCTCTAGTCACAGGCACTCCACTAATCACAGGCACTCTACTAGTCACAAGCACTCCAATAGTCACAGGCACTCTACTAGTCACAGGCACTCCACTAGTCACAGGCACTCCACTAGTCACAGGCACTCTATAGTCTCAGGCTCTCCACTAGTCACAGGCACTCCTCTAGTCACAGACACTCTACTAGTCACAGGCACTCATCTAGTCACAGGCCGTCTACTAGTCACAGGCACTCCTCTAGTAACAGGCAGTCTACTAGTCACAGGCACTCTACTAGTCACATGCACTCCACTAGTCACAGGCACTCCACTAGTCACAGGCACTCTACAAGTCACAGGCACTCCACTAGTCACAGGCACTCTACTAGTCACAGGAACTCCACTAGTCACAGACACTCTGCTATTACAGGCACTCCTCTAGTCACAGGCACTGCACCAGTCACAGGCACTCTACTAGTCAGAGGCTCTCCTCTAGTCACAGGCACTCTACTAGTCACAGGCACTCCTCTAGTCACAGGCACTCTACTAGTCACAGGCACTCCACTAGTCACAGGCACTCTACTAGTCACAGGCACTCCACTAGTCACAGACACTCTACTAGTCACAGGCACTCCACTAGTCACAGGCACTCCTCTAGTCACAGGCACTGTACTAGTCACAGGCACTCCACTAGTCACAGGCACTCTACTAGTCACAATACACTCCTCTAGTCACAGGCACTCTACTAGTCACAGGCACTGCACTAGTCAGAGACAATTTACTAGTCACAGGCACTCTACTAGAAACAGGCACTCCTCTAGTCACAGGCACTCTACTAGTCACAGGCACTCCACTAGTCACAGGCACTCTACTAGTCACAATAAACTCCTCTAGTCACAGGCACTCTACTAGTCACAGGCACTGCACTAGTCACAGGCACTCTACTAGTCACAGGCACTCCACTAGTCACAGGCACTACGCTAGTCACAGGCACTCTACTAGTTACAGGCAGTCCTCTAGTCACAGGCACTCTGCTAGTCACAGGCACTCCACTAGTCACAGGCACTCCTCTAGTCACAGGCACTCTACAAGTCACAGGCACTCCACTAGGCACAGGCACTCTACTAGTCACAGGCACTCCACTAGTCACAGACACTCTGCTAATCACAGGCACTCCTCTAGTCATCGGCACTCCACTAGTCACAGGCACTCTACTAGTCACAGGCACTCCTCTAGTCACAGGCACTCTACTAGTCACAGGCACTCCACTATTCACAGGCACTCTACTAGTCACAGGCACTCCTCTAGTCTCAGACACTCTACTAGTCACAGGCACTCCACTAGTCACAGACACTCTACTAGTCACAACCACTCTACTAGTCACAGGCGCTCCACTAGTCACAGACACTCTACTAGTCACAGGCACTCCTCTAGTTACAGGCACTCCTCTAGTCACAGGCACTCTACTAGTCACAGGCACTCCTCTAGTCACAGGCACTCTACTAGTCACACACAATCCACTAGTCACAGACACTCTACTAGTCACAGGCACTCCACTAGTCACAGGCACTCTACTAGTCACAGGCACTCCTCTAGTCACAGGCACTCTACTAGTCACAGGCACTCCACTAGTCAGAGACACTTTACTAGTCACAGGCACTCTACTAGACTCAGGCACTCCACTAGTCACAGGCACTCTACTCGTCACAGGCACTCCACTAGTCAGAGACAGTTTACTAGTCACAGGCACTCTACTAGTCACAGGCACTCCACTAGTCACAGGCACTCCTCTAGTCACAGGCACACTAATAATCACAGGCCCTCCTCTAGTCACAGGCACTCCACTAATCACAGGCACTCTACTAGTCACAAGCAGTCCAATAGTCACAGGCACTCTACTAGTCACAGGCACTCCTCTAGTCACAGGCACTCCACTAGTCACAGGCACTCTATAGTCACAGGCTCTCCACTAGTCACAGGCACTCCTCTAGTCACAGACACTCTACTAGTCACAGGCACTCATCTAGTCACAGGCCGTCTACTAGTCACAGGCACTCCTCTAGTCACAGGCACTCCTCTAGTCTCAGACACTCTACTAGTCACAGGCACTCCACTAGTCACAGACACTCTACTAGTCACAACCACTCTACTAGTCACAGGCGCTCCACTAGTCACAGACACTCTACTAGTCACAGGCACTCCTCTAGTTACAGGCACTCCTCTAGTCACAGGCACTCTACTAGTCACAGGCACTCCTCTAGTCACAGGCACTCTACTAGTCACACACAATCCACTAGTCACAGACACTCTACTAGTCACAGGCACTCCACTAGTCACAGGCACTCTACTAGTCACAGGCACTCCTCTAGTCACAGGCACTCTACTAGTCACAGGCACTCCACTAGTCAGAGACACTTTACTAGTCACAGGCACTCTACTAGACTCAGGCACTCCATTAGTCACAGGCACTCTACTAGTCACAGGCACTCCACTAGTCAGAGACAGTTTACTAGTCACAGGCACTCTACTAGTCACAGGCACTCCACTAGTCACAGGCACTCCTCTAGTCACAGGCACACTAATAATCACAGGCCCTCCTCTAGTCACAGGCACTCCACTAATCACAGGCACTCTACTAGTCACAAGCAGTCCAATAGTCACAGGCACTCTACTAGTCACAGGCACTCCTCTAGTCACAGGCACTCCACTAGTCACAGGCACTCTATAGTCACAGGCTCTCCACTAGTCACAGGCACTCCTCTAGTCACAGACACTCTACTAGTCACAGGCACTCATCTAGTCACAGGCCGTCTACTAGTCACAGGCACTCCTCTAGTCACAGGCAGTCTACTAGTCACAGGCACTCTACTAGTCACATGCACTCCACTAGGCACAGGCACTCTACTAGTCACCGGCACTCCACTAGTCACAGGCACTCTACTAGTCACAGGCACTCCACTAGTCACAGGCACTCCACTAGTCACAGGCACTCTACAAGTCACAGGCACTCCACTAGTCACAGGCACTGCACTAGTCACAGGCACTCCACTAGTCACAGACACTCTGCTAGTCACAGGCACTCCTCTAGTCACAGGCACTACACCAGTCACAGGCACTCTACTAGTCACAGGCACTCCTCTAGTCACAGGCACTCTACTAGTCACAGGCACTCCACTAGTCACAGGCACTCTACTAGTCACAGGCACTCCACTAGTCACAGACACTCTACTAGTCACAGGCACTCCACTAGTCACAGGCACTCCTCTAGTCACAGGCACTGTACTAGTCACAGGCACTCCACTAGTCACAGGCACTCTACTAGTCACAATACACTCCTCTAGTCACAGGCACTCTACTAGTCACAGGCACTGCACTAGTCAGAGACAATTCACTAGTCACAGGCACTCTACTAGACACAGGCACTCCTCTAGTCACAGGCACTCTACTAGTCACAGGCACTCCACTAGTCACAGGCACTCTACTAGTCACAATACACTCCTCTAGTTATAGGAACTCTACTAGTCACAGGCACTGCACTAGTCACAGGCACTCTACTAGTCACAGGCACTCAACTCGTCACAGGCACTACGCTAGTCACAGGCACTCTACTAGTTACAGGCAGTCCTCTAGTCACAGGCACTCTGCTAGTCACAGGCACTCCACTAGTCACAGGCACTCCTCTAGTCACAGGCACTCTACAAGTCACAGGCACTCCACTAGGCACAGGCACTCTTCTAGTCACAGGCACTCCACTAGTCACAGACACTCTGCTAGTCACAGGCACTCCTCTAGTCACCGGCACTCCACTAGTCACAGGCACTCTACTAGTCACAGGCACTCCTCTAGTGACAGGCACTCTACTAGTCACAGGCACTCCACTATTCACAGGCACTCTACTAGTCAGAGGCACTCCACTAGTCACAGACACTCTACTAGTCACAGGCACTCCACTAGTCACAGACACTCTACTAGTCACAACCTCTCTACTAGTCACAGGCGCTCCACTAGTCACAGACACTCTACTAGTCACAGGCACTCCTCTAGTTACAGGCACTCCTCTAGTCACAGGCACTCTACTAGTCACAGGCACTCCTCTAGTCACAGGCACTCTACTAGTCACACACAATCCACTAGTCACAGACGCTCTACTAGTCACAGGCACTCCACTAGTCACAGGCACTCTACTAGTCACAGGCACTCCTCTAGTCACAGGCACTCTACTAGTCACAGGCACTCCACTAGTCAGGGACACTTTACTAGTCACAGGCACTCTACTAGACTCAGGCACTCCACTAGTCACAGGCACTCTACTAGTCACAGGCACTCCACTAGTCAGAGACAGTTTACTAGTCACAGGCACTGTACTAGTCTCAGGCACTCCACCAGTCACAGGCACTCTACTAGACACAGGTACTCCTCTAGTCACAGGCACGCTACTAGGCACAGGCACTCCTCTAGTCACAGGCACTCTGCTAGTCACAGGCACTCCACTAGTCACAGACACTCTACTAGTCACAGGCACTCCAGTAGTCACAGACACTCTACTAGTCACAGGCACTCCACTAGTCACAGACACTCTACTAGTTACAGGCACTCTACTAGTCACAGGCACTCCACTAGTCACAGACACTCTACAAGTCACAGGCACTCCTATAGTCACAGGCTCTCTACTAGTCTCAGGCACTCCTCTAGTGACAGGCACTCCACTAGTCACAGGCACTCTACTAGTCACAGGCACTCCTCTAGTCACAGGCACTCCACCAGTCACAGGCACTCTACTAGTCACAGGCACTCCACTAGTCACAGGCACTCTACTAATCACAGGCACTCCTCTAGTCACAGGCACTCTACTAGTCACAGGCACTCCTCTAGTCACAGGCACTCTAGTTGTCACAGGCACTCTACTAGTCAAAGGTACTCCACTAGTCACAGGCACTCTACTAGTCAAAGGCACGCCACTAGTCACAGGCACTCCTCCAGTCACAGGCACACTATTAGTCACAGGCAGTCCTCTAGTCACAGGCACTCTACTAGTCACAGGCACTCCTCTAGTCACAGGCACTCTGCTAGTCACAGGTACTCCACTAGTCACAGGCACTCCACTAGTCACAGGCACTCTACTAGTCACAGGTACTCCACTAGTCACAGACACTCTACTAGTCACAGTCACTCCACTAGTCACAGACACTCTACTAGTCACAGGCACTCTACTAGTCACAGGCACTCCACTAGTCACAGACACTCTACTAGTTACAGGCACTCCTCTAGTCACAGGCACTCTACTAGTCACAGGCACTCCTCTCGTCACAGGCACTCTACTAGTGACAGGCACTCCTCTTGTCACAGGCACTCAGCTAGTCACAGGCACTCCACTAGTCACAGGTACTCTACTAGTCACAGGCACTCCACTAGTCACAGGCACTCTACTAGTCACAGGCACTCCTCTAGTCACAGGCACTCTACTAGTCACAGGCATTCTTCTAGTCACAGGCACTCCACTAGTCACAGGCACTCTACTAGTCACAGGCACTCCACTAGTCACAGGCACTCCTCTAGTCACAGGCACACTAATAGTCACAGGCCCTCCTCTAGTCACAGGCACTCCACTAATCACAGGCACACTACTAGTCACAAGCACTCCAATAGTCACAGGCACTCTACTAGTCACAGGCACTCCTCTAGTCACAGGCACTCCACTAGTCACAGGCACTCTATAGTCTCAGGCTCTCCACTAGTCACAGGCACTCCTCTAGTCACAGACACTCTACTAGTCACAGGCACTCATCTAGTCACAGGCCGTCTACTAGTCACAGGCACTCCTCTAGTAACAGGCAGTCTACTAGTCACAGGCACTCTACTAGTCACATGCACTCCACTAGTCACAGGCACTCCACTAGTCACAGGCACTCTACAAGTCACAGGCACTCCACTAGTCACAGGCACTCTACTAGTCACAGGCACTCCACTAGTCACAGACACTCTGCTATTACAGGCACTCCTCTAGTCACAGGCACTACACCAGTCACAGGCACTCTACTAGTCACAGGCTCTCCTCTAGTCACAGGCACTCTACTAGTCACAGGCATTCCTCTAGTCACAGGCACTCTACTAGTCACAGGCACTCCACTAGTCACAGGCACTCTACTAGTCACAGGCACTCCACTAGTCACAGACACTCTACTAGTCACAGGCACTCCACTAGTCACAGGCACTCCTCTAGTCACAGGCACTGTACTAGTCACAGGCACTCCACTATTCACAGGCACTCTACTAGTCACAATACACTCCTCTAGTCACAGGCACTCTACTAGTCACAGGCACTGCACTAGTCAGAGACAATTTACTAGTCACAGGCACTCTACTAGAAACAGGCACTCCTCTAGTCACAGGCACTCTACTAGTCACAGGCACTCCACTAGTCACAGGCACTCTACTAGTCACAATACACTCCTCTAGTCACAGGCACTCTACTAGTCACAGGCACTGCACTAGTCACAGGCACTCTACTAGTCACAGGCACTCCACTAGTCACAGGCACTACGCTAGTCACAGGCACTCTACTAGTTACAGGCAGTCCTCTAGTCACAGGCACTCTGCTAGTCACAGGCACTCCACTAGTCACAGGCACTCCTCTAGTCACAGGCACTCTACAAGTCACAGGCACTCCACTAGGCACAGGCACTCTACTAGTCACAGGCACTCCACTAGTCACAGACACTCTGCTAATCACAGGCACTCCTCTAGTCACCGGCACTCCACTAGTCACAGGCACTCTACTAGTCACAGGCACTCCTCTAGTCACAGGCACTCTACTAGTCACAGGCACTCCACTATTCACAGGCACTCTACTAGTCACAGGCACTCCACTAGTCTCAGACACTCTACTAGTCACAGGCACTCCACTAGTCACAGACACTCTACTAGTCACAACCACTCTACTAGTCACAGGCGCTCCACTAGTCACAGACACTCTACTAGTCACAGGCACTCCTCTAGTTACAGGCACTCCTCTAGTCACAGGCACTCTACTAGTCACAGGCACTCCTCTAGTCACAGGCACTCTACTAGTCACACACAATCCACTAGTCACAGACACTCTACTAGTCACAGGCACTCCACTAGTCACAGGCACTCTACTAGTCACAGGCACTCCTCTAGTCACAGGCACTCTACTAGTCACAGGCACTGCACTAGTCAGAGACACTTTACTAGTCACAGGCACTCTACTAGACTCAGGCACTCCACTAGTCACAGGCACTCTACTAGTCACAGGCACTCCACTAGTCAGAGACAGTTTACTAGTCACAGGCACTCTACTAGTCACAGGCACTCCACTAGTCACAGGCACTCCTCTAGTCACAGGCACACTAATAATCACAGGCCCTCCTCTAGTCACAGGCACTCCACTAATCACAGGCACTCTACTAGTCACAAGCAGTCCAATAGTCACAGGCACTCTACTAGTCACAGGCACTCCTCTAGTCACAGGCACTCCACTAGTCTCAGGCACTCTATAGTCACAGGCTCTCCACTAGTCACAGGCACTCCTCTAGTCACAGACACTCTACTAGTCACAGGCACTCATCTAGTCACAGGCCGTCTACTAGTCGCAGGCACTCCTCTAGTCACAGGCAGTCTACTAGTCACAGGCACTCTACTAGTCACATGCACTCCACTAGGCACAGGCACTCTACTAGTCACCGGCACTCCACTAGTCACAGGCACTCTACTAGGCACAGGCACTCCACTAGTCACAGGCACTCCACTAGTCACAGGCACTCTACAAGTCACAGGCACTCCACTAGTCACAGGCACTGCACTAGTCACAGGCACTCCACTAGTCACAGACACTCTGCTAGTCACAGGCACTCCACTAGTCACAGGCACTCCTCTAGTCACAGGCACTGTACTAGTCACAGGCACTCCACTAGTCACAGGCACTCTACTAGTCACAATACACTCCTCTAGTCACAGGCACTCTACTAGTCACAATACACTCCTCTAGTCACAGGCACTCTACTAGTCACAGGCACTGCACTAGTCAGAGACAATTCACTAGTCACAGGCACTCTACTAGACACAGGCACTCCTCTAGTCACAGGCACTCTACTAGTCACAGGCACTCCACTAGTCACAGGCACTCTACTAGTCACAATACACTCCTCTAGTTATAGGAACTCTACTAGTCACAGGCACTGCACTAGTCACAGGCACTCTACTAGTCACAGGCACTCAACTCGTCACAGGCACTACGCTAGTCACAGGCACTCTACTAGTTACAGGCAGTCCTCTAGTCACAGGCACTCTGCTAGTCACAGGCACTCCACTAGTCACAGGCACTCCTCTAGTCACAGGCACTCTACAAGTCACAGGCACTCCACTAGGCACAGGCACTCTACTAGTCACAGGCACTCCACTAGTCACAGACACTCTGCTAGTCACAGGCACTCCTCTAGTCACCGGCACTCCACTAGTCACAGGCACTCTACTAGTCACAGGCACTCCTCTAGTGACAGGCACTCTACTAGTCACAGGCACTCCACTATTCACAGGCCCTCTACTAGTCAGAGGCACTCCACTAGTCACAGACACTCTACTAGTCACAGGCACTCCACTAGTCACAGACACTCTACTAGTCACAACCTCTCTACTAGTCACAGGCGCTCCACTAGTCACAGACACTCTACTAGTCACAGGCACTCCTCTAGTTACAGGCACTCCTCTAGTCACAGGCACTCTACTAGTCACAGGCACTCCTCTAGTCACAGGCACTCTACTAGTCACACACAATCCACTAGTCACAGACGCTCTACTAGTCACAGGCACTCCACTAGTCACAGGCACTCTACTAGTCACAGGCACTCCTCTAGTCACAGGCACTCTACTAGTCACAGGCACTCCACTAGTCAGGGACACTTTACTAGTCACAGGCACTCTACTAGACTCAGGCACTCCACTAGTCACAGGCACTCTACTAGTCACAGGCACTCCACTAGTCAGAGACAGTTTACTAGTCACAGGCACTCTACTAGTCTCAGGCACTCCACCAGTCACAGGCACTCTACTAGACACAGGTACTCCTCTAGTCACAGGCACGCTACTAGTCACAGGCACTCCACTAGTCAGAGACACTTTACTAGTCACAGGCACTCTACTATACAGAGGCACTCCACTAGTCACAGGCACTCTACTAGTCACAGGCACTCCACTAGTCACAGACTCTCTACTAGTCTCAGACACTCCACTAGTCACAGGCACTCTACTAGTCACAGGCACTCCACTAGTCACAGGCACTCGACTAGTCACAGGCACTCCACTAGTCACAGGCACTCCTCTAGTCACAGGCACTCTACAAGTCACAGGTACTCCACTAGTCACAGGCACTCTACTAGTAACAGGCACTCTACTAGTCACAGGCACTGCACTAGTCAGAGACAATTTACTAGTCTCAGGCACTCTACTAGGCACAGGCACTCTACTAGTCACAGGCACTCCGCTAGTCACAGGCACTCTAGTAGTGACAGGCACTCCTCTAGTCACAGGCACTCCACTAGTCACAGGCACTCTACTAGTCACAGGCACTCCTCTAGTCACAGGCACTCTACTAGTCACAGGTACTCCACTAGTCACAGGCACTCTACTAGTCACAGGCACTCCACTAGTCACAGACACTCTACTAGTAACAGGCAATCTAGTAGTCACAGACACTCTACTAGTCACAAGCACTCTACTAGTCACAGGCAATCCACTAGTCACAGACACTCTACTAGTCACAGGCACTCCTCTAGTCACAGGCACTCCTGTAGTCACAGGCACTCTACTAGTCACAGGCACTCCTGTAGTCACAGGCACTCTACTAGTCACAGGCAATCTACTAGTCACAGACACTCTACTAGTCACAGGCAGTCCACTAGTCACAGGCACTCTACTAGTCACAGGCACTCCTCTAGTCACAGGCACTCTACTAGTCACAGGTACTCCACTAGTCAGAGACACTTTACTAGTCACAGGCACTCCACTAGTCACAGGCACTCTGCTAGTCATAGGCACTCTACTAGTCAGATACACTTTACTAGTCACAGGCACTCTACTGGTCTCAGGCACTCCACTAGTCACAGGCACTCCTCTAGTCACAGGCACTCTACTAGTCACAATACACTCCTCTAGTCACAGGCACTCTACTAGTCACAGGCACTGCACTAGTCAGAGATAATTTTCTAGTCACAGGCACTCTACTAGACACAGGCACTCCACTAGTCACAGGCACTCTACTAGTTACAGGCACTCCACTAGTCACAGGCACTCCGCTACTCACAGGCACTCTACTAGTGACAGGCACTCCTCTCGTCACAGGCACTCTGCTAGTCACAGGCACTCCACTAGTCACAGGCACTCCACTAGTCACAGGCACTCTACAAATGACAGGCACTCCACTAGTCACAGGCACTCTATTAGTCACAGGCACTCCACTAGTCACAGACACTCTGCTAGTCACAGGCACGCCTCTAGTCACAGGCACTCCACTAGTCACTGGCACTCTACTAGTCACAGGCACTCCTCTAGTCACAGGCACTCTACTAGTCACAGGCACTCCACTAGTCACAGGCACTCTACTAGTCACAGGCACTCCACTAGTCACAGGCACCCTAGTCACAGGCACTCTACTAGTCACAGGCACTGCACTAGTCAGAGATAATTTACTAGTCACAGGCACTCTACTAGACACAGGCACTCCTCTAGTCAAAGGCACTCTACTAGTCACAGGCACTCCACTAGTCACAGGCACTCTACTAGTCACAATACACTCCTCTAGTCACAGGCACTCTACTAGTCACAGGCACTGCACTAGTCACAGGCACTTTACTAGTCACAGGCACTACGCTTGTCACAGGCACTCTACTAGTGACAGGCATTCCTCTAGTCACTGGCACTCTGCTAGTCACAGGCACTCTACTAGTAACAGGCACTCCTCTAGTCACAGGCAATCTGCTAGTCACAGGCACTCCACTAGTCACAGGCACTCCACTAGTCACAGGCACTCTACAAGTCACAGGCACCCCACTAGGCACAGGCACTCTACTAGTCACAGGTACTCCACTAGTCACAGACACTCTGCTAGTCACAGGCATTCCTCTAGTCACAGGCACTCCACTAGTCACAGGCACTCCTCTAGTCACAGGCACTCCACTAGTCACAGGCACTCCACTATTCACAGGCACTCTACTAGTCACAGGCACTCTACTAGTCACAGACACTCTACTAGTCACAGGGACTCCACTAGTCACAGACACTCTACTAGTCACAAGCACTCTACTAGTCACCGGCGCTCCACTAGTCACAGACACTCTACTAGTCACAGGCACTCCTCTAGTCACAGGCACTCCTCTAGTCACAGGCACTCTACTAGCCACAGGCAATCCACTAGTCACAGACACTCTACTAGTCACAGGCACTCCACTAGTCACAGGCACTCTACTCGTCACAGGCACTCCACTAGTCACAGACACTCTACTAGTCACAGGCACTCCACTAGTCACAGACACTCTGCTAGTCACATGCACTCCTCTAGTCACAGGCACTCCACTAGTCACAGGCACTCTGCTAGTCAGAGGCACTCCTGTAGTCACAGGCACTCTACTAGTCACAGGCACTACACTAGTCACAGGCACTCTGCTAGTCACAGGTACTCCACTAGTCACAGACACTCTTCTAGTCACAGGCACTCCAGTAGTCACAGACACTCTGCTAGTCACAGGCACTCCACTAGTCACAGACACTCTACTAGTTACAGGCACTCTACTAGTCACAGGCACTCCACTAGACACAGACTCTCTACAAGTCACAGGCACTCCTATAGTCACAGGCTCTCTACTAGTCACAGGCACTCCTCTAGTCACAGGCACTCCACTAGTCACAGGCACTCTACTAGTCACAGGCACTCCTCTAGTCACAGGCACTCCACTAGTCACAGGCACTCTACTAGTCACAGGCACTCCACTAGTCACAGGCACTCTACTAGTCACAGGGACTCCACTAGTCACAGGCACTCTACTAGTCACAGGCACTCCTCTAGTCACAGGCACTCTAGTTGTCACAGGCACTCTACTAGTCAAAGGCACTCCACTAGTCACATGCACTCTACTAGTCAACGGCACGCCACTAGTCACAGGCACTCCTCCAGTCACAGGCACACTATTAGTCACAGGCAGTCCTCTAGTCACAGGCACTCTACTAGTCACAGGCACTCCTCTAGTCACAGGCACTCTGCTAGTCACAGGCACTCCACTAGTCACAGGCACTCTACTAGTCACAGGTACTCCACTAGTCACAGACACTCTACTAGTCACAGGCACTCCACTAGTCACAGACACTCTACTAGTCACAGGCACTCTACTAGTCACAGGCACTCCACTAGTCAGAGACACTCTACTAGTCACAGGCACTCCTCTAGTCACAGGCAGTCTACTAGTCACAGGCACTCCTCTCGTCACAGGCACTCTACTAGTGACAGGCACTCCTCTAGTCACAGGCACTCAGCTAGTCACAGGCACTCCACTAGTCACTGGCACTCTACTAATCACAGGCACACCACTAGTCACAGGCACTCTACTAGTCACAGGCACTCCTCTAGTCACAGGTACTCTACTAGTCACAGGCATTCTACTAGTCACAGGCACTCCACTAGTCACAGGCACTCTACTAGTCACAGGCACTCCACTAGTCACAGGCACTCCTCTAGTCACAGGCACACTAATAGTCACAGCCCTCCTCTAGTCACAGGCACTCCACTAATCACAGGCACTCTACTAGTCACAAGTACTCCAACAGTCACAGGCACTCTACCAGTCACAGGCACTCCTCTAGTCACAGGCACTCCACTAGTCACAGGCACTCTATAGTCACAGGCTCTCCACTAGTCACAGGCAATCCTCTAGTCACAGACACTCTACTAGTCACAGGCACTCATCTAGTCACAGGCCGTCTACTAGTCACAGGCACTCCTCTAGTCACAGGCAGTCTACTAGTCACAGGCACTCTACTAGTCACATGCACTCCACTAGTCACAGGCACTCTACTAGTCACCGGCACTCCACTAGTCACTGGCACTCTACTAGTCACAGGCACTCCACTAGTCACAGGCACTCTACTAGTCACAGGCACTCTACAAGTCACAGGCACTCCACTAGTCACAGGCACTCTACTAGTCACAGGCACTCCACTAGTCACAGACACTCTGCTAGTCACAGGCACTCCTCTAGTCACAGGCACTCTGCTAGTCACAGGCACTCCACTAGTCACAGGCACTCCTCTAGTCACAGGCACTTTACAAGTCACAGGCACTCCACTAGGCACAGGCACTCTACTAGTCACAGGCACTCCACTAGTCACAGACACGCTGCTAATCACAGGCCCTCCTCTACTCACCGGCACTCCACTAGTCACAGGCACTCTAATAGTCACAGGCACTCCTCTAGTCACAGGCACTCTACTAGTCACAGGCACTCCACTATTCACAGGCACTCTACTAGTCACAGGCACTCCACTAGTCACAGACACTCTACTAGTCACAGGCACTCCACTAGTCACAGACACTCTCCTAGTCACAAGCTCTCTACTAGTCACAGGCGCTCCACTAGTCACAGACACTCTACTAGTCACAGGCACTCCTCTAGTTACAGGCACTCTACTAGTCACAGGCACTCGACTAGTCACAGATACTCTACAAGTTACAGGCACTCCTATAGTCACTGGCTCTCTACTAGTCACAGGCACTCCTCTAGTCACAGGCACTCCACAAGTCACAGGCAATCTACTAGTCACAGGGACTCCTCTAGTCACAGGCACTCCACTAAGTCACAGGCACTCTACTAGTCACAGGCACTCCACTAGTAACAGGCACTCTATTAGTCACAGCACCTCTAGTCACTCTACTAGTCACAGGCACTCCTCTAGTCACAGGCACTCTGCTAGTCACAGGCACTCACTAGTCACAGGCACTCTACTAGTCACAGTACTCCACTAGTCACAGACACTCTACTAGTCACAGTCACTCCACTAGTCACAGGACACTCTACGTAGTCACAGGCACTCTACTAGTCACAGGCACTCCACTAGTCACAGACACTCTACTAGTCACAGGCACTCCTCTAGTCACAGGCACTCTACTAGTCACAGGCACTCCTCTCGTCACAGGCACTCTACTAGTGACAGGCACTCCTCTAGTCACAGGCACTCTAAGCTAGTCACAGGCACTCCACTAGTCACAGGCACTCTACTAGTCACAGGCACTCCCTAGTCACAGGCACTCTACTAGTCACAGGCACTCCTCTAGTCACAGCACTCTACTAGTCACAGGCATTCTACTAGTCACAGGCACTCCACTAGTCACAGGCACTCTACTAGTCACAGGCACTCCACTAGTCACAGGCACTCCTCTAGTCACAGGCACACTAATAGTCACAGGCCCTCCTCTAGTCACAGGCACTCCACTAATCACAGCACTCTACTAGTCACAAGCACTCCAATAGTCACAGGCACTCTACTAGTCACAGGCACTCCTCTC
>NW_027276159.1:0-43707 GCF_030028105.1 Mobula birostris
TCTTGCCTGCATCTCATGCCGTGAAACCCCTGCCTCAAACTCATGCACTGAACTCATGCCCTGAATCTCCTGTCCTGATACTCATGCCCTGAATCTCATGCCCTGAATCTCATGCCCTGAAATTCATGCACTGAAACTCATCCCCTGAATGTCATGCTCTGAAACTCAAGCCCTGATTCTCATGCCCTGAAACTCATGCCCTGAATATCATACCCGAAACTCCTGCCCTGAAACTCATGCCCTGAATCTCAAGCCCTGAAACTGCTGCGCTGAAACTGCTGCGCTGAATCTCAAGACCGGAAACCACAGACCTGAAAATCATGCCCTGAATCTCATGCCGTGAAAACCCTGCCGTCAAACACATGCACTGAAACTGCTGCGCTGAATCTCAAGCCCGGAAACCACAGACCTGAAACTCATGCCCTGAAACTCATGTCCTGAATCTCATGCCCTGAAACTCCTGCCCTCATACTCATGCCCTGAATCTCATGCCCTGAAACTCATGCCGTGAATCTCATGCCGTGAAACCCCTGCCCTCAAACTCATGCACTGAAACTCATGCCCTGAATCTCCTGTCCTGAAACTCATGCCCTGAATCTCATGCCCTGAATCTCATGCCCTGAAATTCATGCACTGAAACTCATCCCCTGAATGTCATGCTCTGAAACTCAAGCCCTGATTCTCCTGCCCTGAAACTCATGTACTGAATCTCATGCATGAATCTCATGCCCTGAAACTTCTGCCCTGAAACTCATTCACTGAATCTCATGCGCTAAATCTCATGACCTCAAACTCAAACCGAGAATCTCCTGTTCTGAACTCATGCCCTGAATCTCAAGCTCTGAAATCCCTGCCCTGAAACTCATGCACTGAAAGACATGCCCTGAAACTCTTGCACTGAAACTCTTGCACTGAAACATCTGCCCTGAATCTCCTGCCCTGAATCTCCTGCCCTGAAACTGCTGCCCTGAATCTCAAGCCCTGAAACCAGAGATTGAAACCCATGCCTGAAACTCATGCCCTGAATCTCATGCCGTGAAACTCCTGCCCTCAAACTCATGCACTGAAACTCATGCTCTGAATCTCCTGCCCTGAAACTCCTGCACTGAAATACGTGCCCTAAAAACACCTGCCTTGAAACTCAAGCCCCGAATCTCATGCCCTGAATCTCCTGCCCTGAATCTCCTGCCTTGAAACTCATGCCCTGAATCTCATGCCCTCAAATTCTTTCTCTGAATCTCCTGCCCTAAAACCCCTGCACTGAAACACGTGCCCTAAAACACCTGCCTTGAAACTCAAGCCCCGAATCTCATGCCCTGAATCTCCTGCCCTGAATCTCCTGCCTTGAAACTCATGCCCTTAATATCACGCCCTCAAACTCTTGCACTGAAACACCTGCCCTAACACACATGCCCTGAATGTCATGCCCTGAAATTCCTGCTCTAAACTCATGCCCTGAATCTCATGCACTGAAACTCTTGCACTGAAACACCTGCCCTAAAACACATGCCCTGAATGTCATGCCCTGAAATTCCTGCCTGAAACTCATGCCCTGAATCTCATGCCCTGAAACTCTTGCACTGAAACACCTACCCTAAAACTCATGCCCTGAACCTCATGCCCTGAATTTCCTGCCCTGAAACTCCTGCCCTGAATCTCAAGCCCTGAAACCACAAACCTGAAACCCATGCCCTGAAACTCGTCCTGAATCTCATGCCCTGAAACTCATGCCCTGAAACTCATGCCCTGAATCTCATGCCGTGAAACTCCTGCCCTCAAACTCATGCACTGAAACACATGCTCTGAATCTCCTGCGCTGAAAGTCCTGCACTGAAACACGTGCCCTAAAATACCTGCCTTGAAACTCAAGCGCCGAATCTCATGCCCTGAATCTCCTGCCTTGAAACTCATGCCCTGAATCTCATGCCCTCAAACTCTTGCACTGAAACACCTGCCCTAAAACACATGCCCTGAATGTCATGCCCTGAAACTCTTGCACTGAAACACCTACCCTAAAACTCATGCCCTGAATCTCATGCCCTGAATTTCCTGCCCTGAAACTCATGCCCTGAATCTCATGCCCTGAAAGTCCTGCACTGAAACTCCTGTCATGAAACTCTTGCCCTGAATCTCATGCCCTGAAACTCTTGCACTG
Organism: Mobula birostris; assembly: GCF_030028105.1. Classification (NCBI taxonomy): domain Eukaryota; kingdom Metazoa; phylum Chordata; class Chondrichthyes; order Myliobatiformes; family Myliobatidae; genus Mobula; species Mobula birostris. The sequence goes on from NW_027276159.1 coordinate 2,156, forward strand.
ACACACCTGCCCTAAAACACATGCCCTGAATGTCATGCCCTGAAATTCCTGCCCTGAAACTCATGCCCTGAATCTCATGCCCTGAAACTCTTGCACTGAAACACCTACCCTAAAACTCATGCCCTGAATCTCATGCCCTGAATTTCCTGCCCTGAAACTCCTGCCCTGAATCTCAAGCCCTGAAACCACAGACCTGAAACCCATGCCCTGAAACTCGTCCTGAATCTCATGCCCTGAAACTCATGCCCTGAAACTCATGCCCTGAATCTCATGCCGTGAAACTCCTGCCCTCAAACTCATGCACTGAAACACATGCTCTGAATCTCCTGCGCTGAAATTCCTGCACTGAAACACGTGCCCTAAAATACCTGCCTTGAAACTCAAGCCCCGAATCTCATGCCCTGAATCTCCTGCCCTGAATCTCCTGCCTTGAAACTCATGCCCTGAATCTCATGCCCTCAAACTCTTGCACTGAAACACCTGCCCTAAAACACATGCCCTGAATGTCATGCCCTGAAATTCCTGCCCTGAAACTCATGCCCTGAATCTCATGCCCTGAAACTCTTGCACTGAAACACCTACCCTAAAACTCATGCCCTGAATCTTATGCCCTGAATTTCCTGCCCTGAAACTCATGCCCTGAATCTCATGCCCTGAAAGTCCTGCACTGAAACTCCTGTCATGAAACTCTTGCCCTGAATCTCATGCCCTGAAACTCCTGCCATGAAACTACCGCCCTGAAACTGCTGCCCTGAATCTCAAGCCCTGAAACCACAGACCTGAAACTCATGCCCTGAAACTCATGTCCTGAATCTCATGCCCTGAAACTCATGCCCTGAATCTCAAGCCGTGAAACTCCTGCCCTCAAACTCATGCACTGAAACTCATGCCCTGAATCTCCTGTCCTGAAACTCTTGCACTGAATCTCATGCCTTGAAACCCCTGCCCTCAAACTCCTGCACTGAAACTCATGCCCTGAATCTCCCGTCCTGAAACTCATGCCCTGAATCTCATGCCCTGAATCTCATGCCCTGAATTTCCTGCCCTGAAACTCATGCCCTGAATCTCATGCCCTGAAAGTCCTGCACTGAAACTCCTGACATGAAACTCTTGCCCTGAATCTCATGCCCTGATTCTCCTGCCCTGAAACTCATGCCCTGAATCTCATGCCGTGAAACCCCTGCCTCAAACTCATGCACTGAAACTCATGCCCTGAATCTCCTGTCCTGAAACTCATGCCCTGAATCTCATGCCCTGAAATTCATGCACTGAAACTCATCCCCTGAATGTCATGCTCTGAAACTAAAGCCCTGATTCTCCTGCCCTGAAACTCACGCCCTGAATCTCATACACTGAAACTCCTGCCCTGAAACTCATGCCCTGAAACTCATGCCCTGAATCTCTTGCCCTGAAACTCCTGCCATGAAACTCCTGCCCTGAAACTGCTGCCCTGAATCTCAAGCCCTGAAACCACAGACCTGAAACTCATCCCCTGAAACTCATGTCCTGAATCTCATGCCCTGAAACTCATGCCCTGAATCTCATGCCGTGAAACTCCTGCCCTCAAAGTCATGCACTTAAACTGATGCCCTGAATCTCCTGTCCTGAAACTCTTGCCCTGCATCTCATGCCGTGAAACCCCTGCCCTCAAACTCATGCACTGAAACTCATGCCCTGAATCTCCTGTCCTGAAACTCATGCCCTGAATCTCATGCCCTGAATCTCATGCCCTTAAATTCATGCACTGAAACTCATCCCCTGAATGTCATGCTCTGAAACTCAAGCCCTGATTCTCATGCCCTGAAACTCATGCCCTGAATATCATACCCCGAAACTCCTGCGCTGAAACTCATGCCCTGAATCTCAAGCCCTGAAACTGCTGCGCTGAAACTGCTGCGCTGAATCTCAAGCCCGGAAACCACAGACCTGAAAATCATGCCCTGAATCGCATGCCGTGAAACCCTGCCGTCAAACACATGCACTGAAACTGCTGCGCTGAATCTCAAGCCCGGAAACCACAGACCTGAAACTCATGCCCTGAAACTCATGTCCTGAATCTCATGCCCTGAAACTCCTGCCCTCAAACTCATGCCCTGAATCTCATGCCCTGAAACTCATGCCGTGAATCTCATGCCGTGAAACCCCTGCCCTCAAACTCATGCATGAAACTCATGCCCTGAATCTCCTGTCCTGAAACTCATGCCTTGAATCTCATGCCCTGAAATTCATGCACTGAAACTCATCCCCTGAATGTCATGCTCTGAAACTCAAGCCCTGATTCTCCTGCCCTGAAACTCACGCCCTGAATCTCATACACTGAAACTCCTGCCCTGAAACTCATGCCCTGAAACTCATGCCCTGAATCTCTTGCCCTGAAACTCCTGCCATGAAACTCCTGCCCTGAAACTGCTGCCCTGAATCTCAAGCACTGAAACCACAGACCTGAAACTCATCCCCTGAATCTCATGTCCTGAATCTCATGCCCTGAAACTCATGCCCTGAATCTCATGCCGTGAAACTCCTGCTCTCAAACTCATGCACTGAAACTCATGCCCTGAATCTCATGCCCTGAATCTCATGCCCTGAAATTCATGCACTGAAACTCATCCCCTGAATGTCATGCTCTGAAACTCAAGCCCTGATTCTCATGCCCTGAAACTCATGCCCTGAATATTATACCCCGAAACTCCTGCCCTGAATCACCTGCCCTGAAACTCATGCCCTGAATCTCAAGCCCTGAAACTGCTGCGCTGAATTTCAAGCCCGGAAACCACAGACCTGAAACTCATGCCCTGAAACTCATGTCCTGAATCTCATGCCCTGAAACTCCTGCCCTCAAACTCATCTCCTGAATCTCATGCCCTGAAAATCATGCCCTGAATCTCATGCCGTGAAACCCTGCCGTCAAACACATGCACTGATTCTCATGCCCAGAAACTCATGTCCAGAATCTCATGCCCTGAAACTCCTGCGCTCAAACTCATGCACGGAAACTCATGCCCTGAATCTCATGCCTTCAAACTCCTGTCCTGAATCACATGCCCTGAAACTCATGCCCTGAAACTACTGCACTGAAACTCATGTCCTGAACCTCATACCCTGAAACTGCTGCCCTGAATATCATGCCATGAATCTCATATCCTGAAACTCATGTCCTGAATTACATGCCCTGAAACTCCTTCACTGAAACTCATGCCCTGAAACTCATGCCATGAATCTCATGCCCTGTAACTTCTGCCCTGAAATTCATTCACTGAAACTCATGCACTGAAACTCATGCACTGAAACTCACGCCCTGAATTACATGCCCTGAAACTCCTGTCCTGAAACTCATGCCCTGAAACTCTTGCCCTGAATCTCATGCCCTGAAACTCAAGCCCTGATTCTCCTGCCCTGAAACTCATGCGCTGAATCTCATGCCCTGAAACTTCTGCCCTGAAACTCATGCACTGAATCTCATGCGCTAAATCTCATGACCTCAAACTCAAACCGTGAATCTCCTGCCCTGAAACTCATGCCCTGAATCTCAAGCTCTGAAACCCCTGCCCTGAAACTCATGCACTGAAAGACATGCCCTGAAACTCTTGCACTGAAACTCTTGCACTGAAACACCTGCCCTGAATCTCCTGCCCTGAATCTCCTGCCCTGAAACTGCTGCCCTGAATCTCAAGCCCTGAAACCAGAGATTGAAACCCATGCCCTGAAACTCATGCCCTGAATCTCATGCCGTGAAACTCCTGTCCTCAAACTCATGCACTGAAACTCATGCTCTGAATCTCCTGCCCTGAAACTCCTGCACTGAAACACCTGCCCTAAAACACCTACCTTGAAATTCAAACCCCGAATCTCATGCACTGAATCTCCTGCCCTGAATCTCCTGCCCTGAAACTCATGCCCAGAATCTCATGCCCTGAAACTCTTGCACTGAAACACCTACCCTAAAACTCATGCCCTGAATCTCATGCCCTGAAACTCATGCCCTGAATCTCATGCCCTGAAACTCCTGCACTGAAACTCCTGCCATGAAAATCTTGCCCTGAATCTCATGCCCTGAAACTCCTGCCATGAAACTCCTGCCCTGAAACTGCTGCCCTGAATCTCAAGCCCTGAAACCACAGACCTGAAACTCATGCCCTGAAACTCATGTCCTGAATCTCATGCCCTGAAACTCATGCCCTGAATCTCCTGTCCTGAATCTCATGCACTGAATCTCATGCCCCGAAATTCATGCACTGAAACTCATCCCCTGAATCTCATGCCCTGAAACTGCTGCTTTGAAACTGCTGCCCTGAATCTCAAGCCCTGAAACCACAGACCTGAAACTCATGCCCTGAAACTCATGTCCAAAATCTCATGCCATGAAACTCATGCCCTGAATCTCATGCCGTGAAACTCCTGCCCTCAAACTCATGCCCTGAAACTCATGCCCTGAATCTCCTGTCCTGAAACTCATGCCCTGAATCTCATGCCCTGAAATTCATGCACTGAAACTCATCCCCTGAATGTCATGCTCTGAAACTCAGGCCCAGATTCTCCTGCCCTGAAACTCATGCCCTGAAACTCATGCCCTGAATCTCATGCCCTGAAACTGCTGCTCTGAATATCATGCGCTAAATCTCATGACCTTAAACTCAAGCCGTGAATCTCCTGCCTGAAACTGCTGCCCTGAATCTCAAGCCCTGAAACAACAGACCTGAAACCCATGCCCTGAAACTCGTCCTGAATCTCATGCCCTGAAACTCATGCCCTGAAACTCATGCCCTGAATCTCATGCCGTGAAACTCCTGCCCTCAAACTCATGCACTGAAACACATGCTCTGAATCTCCTGCGCTGAAAGTCCTGCACTGAAACACGTGCTCTAAAATACCTGCCTTGAAACTCAAGCCCCGAATCTCATGCCCTGAATCTCCTGCCATGAATCTCCTGCCTTGAAACTCATGCCCTGAATCTCATGCCCTCAAACTCTTGCACTGAAACACCTGCCCTAAAACACATGCCCTGAATGTCATGCCCTGAAAATTATATCCTGAATCACATGCCGTGAAAGCCTGCCCTCAAACTCATGCACTGAAACTCATGCCCTGAATCTCTTGTCCTGAAACTCATGCCCTGAATTTTATGCCCTGAATCTCATGCCCTGAAATTCATGCACTGAAACTGATCCCCTGAATGTCATGCTTGAAACTCAAGCCCTGATTCTCCTGCCCTGAAACTCATGTACTGAATCTCATGTCCTGAATCTCTTTCCCTGAAACTCCTGCCATGAAACTCCTGCCCTGAAACTGCTGCCCTGAATCTCAAGCCCTGAAACCACAGACCTGAAACTCATGCCCTGAAACTCATGTCCTGAAATTCATACCCTTAATCTCATGCCGTGAAACTCCTGCCCTCAAACTCATGCACTGAAACTCATGCCCTGAATCTCCTGTCCTGAAACTCTTGCACTGAATCTCATGCCCTGAATTTCCTGCCCTGAAACTCATGCCCTGAATCTCATGCCCTGAAAGTCCTGCACTGAAACTCCTGTCATGAAACTCTTGCCCTGAATCTCATGCCCTGAAACTCCTGCCATGAAACTACCGCCCTGAAACTGCTGCCCTGAATCTCAAGCCCTGAAACCACAGACCTGAAACTCATGCCCTGAAACTCATGTCCTGAATCTCATGCCCTGAAACTCATGCCCTGAATCTCATGCCGTGAAACTCCTGCCCTCAAACTCATGCACTGAAACTCATGCCCTGAATCTCCTGTCCTGAAACTCTTGCACTGAATCTCATGCCTTGAAGCCCCTGCCCTCAAACTCCTGCACTGAAACTCATGCCCTGAATCTCCCGTCCTGAAACTCATGCCCTGAATCTCATGCCCTGAATCTCATGCCCTGAATTTCCTGCCCTGAAACTCATGCCCTGAATCTCATGCCCTGAAAGTCCTGCACTGAAACTCCTGTCATGAAACTCTTGCCCTGAATCTCATGCCCTGAAACTCCTGCCATGAAACTACCGCCCTGAAACTGCTGCCCTGAATCTCAAGCACTGAAACCACAGACCTGAAACTCATGCCCTGAAACTCATGCCCTGAATCTCATGCCGTGAAACTCCTGCCCTCAAACTCATGAACTGAAACTCATGCCCTGAATCTCCTGTCCTGAAACTCTTGCACTGAATCTCATGCCTAGAATCCCCTGCCCTCAAACTCCTGCACTGAAACTCATGCCCTGAATCTCCCGTCCTGAAACTCATGCCCTGAATCTCATGCCCTGAATCTCATGCCCTGAATTTCCTGCCCTGAAACTCATGCCCTGAATCTCATGCCCTGAAAGTCCTGCACTGAAACTCCTGTCATGAAACTCTTGCCCTGAATCTCATGCCCTGATTCTCCTGCCCTGAAACTCATGCCCTGAATGTCATACCCTGAAACTGCTGCTCTGAAACTGCTGCGCTGAATCTCAAGCCCGGAAAACACAGACCTGAAACTCATGCCCTGAAACTCATGTCCTGAATCTCATGCCCTGAAACTCTTGCCTCAAACTCATGCACCTGAATCTCATGCCCTGAAACTCATGCCGTGAATCTCATGCCGTAAAACCCCTGCCCTCAAACTCATGCACTGAAACTCATGCCCTGAATTTCCTGCCCTGAAACTCATGCCCTGAATCTCATGCCCTGAAACTCATGCCCTGAATCTCTTGCCCTGAAACTCCTGCCATGAAACTCCTGCCCTGAAACTGCTGCCCTGAATCTCAAGCCCTGAAACCACAGACCTGAAACTCATCCCCTGAAACTCATGTCCTGAATCTCATGCCCTGAAACTCATGCCTTGAATCTCATGCCGTGAAACTCCTGCCCTCAAACTCATGCACTTAAACTCATGCCCTGAATCTCCTGTCCTGAAACTCTTGCCCTGCATCTCATGCCCTGAAACCCCTGCCCTCAAACTCATGCACTGAAACTCATGCCCTGAATCTCCTGTCCTGAAACTCATGACCTGAATCTCATGCCTTCAAACTCCTGTCCTGAATCACATGCCCTGAAACTCATGCCCTGAAACTACTGCGCTGAAACTCATGTCCTGAATCTCATGCCCTGAATCTCCTGCCATGAATCTCCTGCCTTGAAACTCATGCCCTGAATCTCATGCCCACAAACTCTTGCACTGAAACACCTGCCCTAAAACACATGCCCTGAATGTCATGCCCTGAAAATTATATCCTGAATCTCATGCCGTGAAACCCTGCCCTCAAACTCATGCACTGAAACTCATGCCCTGAATCTCTTGTCCTGAAACTCATGCCCTGAATTTTATACCCTGAATCTCATGCCCTGAAATTCATGCACTGAAACTGATCCCCTGAATGTCATGCTTGAAACTCAAGCCCTGATTCTCCTGCCCTGAAACTCATGTACTGAATCTCATGCCCTGAATCTCTTTCCCTGAAACTCCTGCCATGAAACTCCTGCCCTGAAACTGCTGCCCTGAATCTCAAGCCCTGAAACCACAGACCTGAAACTCATGCCCTGAAACTCATGTCCTGAATCTCATGCCCTGAAATTCATGCCCTGAATCTCATGCCGTGAAACTCCTGCCCTCAAACTCATGCACTGAAACTCATGCCCTGAATCTCCTGTCCTGAAACTCTTGCACTGAATCTCATGCCTTGAAACCCCTGCCCTCAAACTCCTGCACTGAAACTCAAGCCCTGATTCTCCTGCCCTGAAACTCATGCCCTGAAGGTCATACCCTGAAACTCCTACCCTGAATCACCTGCGCTGAAACTCATGCCCTGAATCTCATGCCCTGAAACTGCTGCTCTGAAACTGCTGCGCTGAATCTCAAGCCCGGAAACCACAGACCTGAAACTCATGCCCTGAAACTCATGTCCTGAATCTCATGCCCTGAAACTCCTGCCCTCAAACTCATGCCCTGAATCTCATGCCCTGAAACTCATGCCCTGAATCTCATGCCGTGAAACGCCTGCCCTCAAACTCATGCACTGAAACTCATGCCCTGAATCTCCTGTCCTGAAACTCATGCCCTGAATCTCATGCCCTGACATTCATGCACTGAAACTCATCCCCTGAATGTCATGCTCTGAAACTCAAGCCCTGATTCTCCTGCCCTGAAACTCACGCCCTGAATCTCATACACTGAAACTCCTGCCCTGAAACTCATGCCCTGAAACTCATGCCCTGAATCTCTTGCCCTGAAACTCCTGCCATGAAACTCCTGCCCTGAAACTGCTGCGCTGAAACTGCTGCGCTGAATCTCAAGCCCGGAAACCACAGACCTGAAACTCATGCCCTGAAACTCCTGCCCTCAAACTCATGTCCTGAATCTCATGCCCTGAAAATTATATCCTGAATCTCATGCCGTGAAACCCTGCCCTCAAACTCATGCACTGAAACTCATGCCCTGAATCTCTTGTCCTGAAACTCATGCCCTGAATTTTATGCCCTGAATCTCATGCCCTGAAATTCATGCACTGAAACTGATCCCCTGAATGTCATGCTTGAAATTCAAGCCCTGATTCTCCTGCCCTGAAACTCATGTACTGAATCTCATGCCCTGAATCTCTTTCCCTGAAACTCCTGCCATGAAACTCCTGCCCTGAAACTGCTGCCCTGAATCTCAAGCCCTGAAACCACAGACCTGAAACTCATCCACTGAAACTCATGTCCTGAATCTCATGCCGTGAAACTCCTGCCCTCAAACTCATGCACTTAAACTCATGCCCTGAATCTCCTGTCCTGAAACTCTTGCCCTGAATCTCATGCCGTGAAACCCCTGCCCTCAAACTCATGCACTGAAACTCACGCCCTGAATCTCCTGTCCTGAAACTCATGCCCTGAATCTCATGCCCTGAATCTCATGCCCTGAAATTCATGCACTGAAACTCATCCCCTGAATGTCATGCTCTGAAACTCAAGCCCTGATTCTCATGCTATGAAACTCATGCCCTGAATATCATACCCCGAAACTCCTGCCCTGAATCACCTGCCGTGAAACTCATGTCCTGAATCTCATGCCCTGAAACTCCTGCCCTCAAACTCATGTCCTGAATCTCATGCCCTGAAAATCATGCCCTGAATCTCATGCCGTGAAACCCTGCCCTCAAACTCATGCACTAAATCTCATGCCCTGAATCTCATGCCCTGAAATTCATGCACTGAAACTCATCCCCTCAATGTCATGCTCTGAAACTCAAGCCCCGATTCTCCTGCCCTGAAACTCATGTACTGAATCTCATGCCCTGAAACTCATGTCCTGAATCTCATGCCCTGAAACTCCTGCCCTCAAACTCATGCACTGAAACTCATGCCCAGAATCTCATGCCTTCAAACACCTGTCCTGAATCACATGCCCTGAAACTCATGCCCTGAAACTACTGCACTGAAACTCATGTCCTGAACCTCATAACATGAAACTGCTGCCCTGAATATCATGCCATGAATCTCATATCCTGAAACTCATGCCCTGAATTACATGCCCTGAAACTCCTTCACTGAAACTCATGCCCTGAAACTCATGCCATGAATATCATGCCCTGAAACTTCTGCCCTGAAACTCATGCACTGAATCTCATGCGCTAAATCTCATGACCTCAAACTCAAACCGTGAATCTCCTGCCCTGAAACTCATGCCCTGAATCTCAAGCTCTGAAAGCCCTGCCCTGAAACTCATGCACTGAAAGACATGCCTTGAAACTCTTGCACTGAAACTCTTGCACTGAAACACCTGCCCTGAATCTCCTGCCCTGAATCTCCTGCCCTGAAACTGCTGCCCTGAATCTCAAGCCCTGAAACCAGAGATTGAAACCCATGCACTGAAACTCATGCTCTGAATCTCCTGCCCTGAAACTCCTGCACTGAAATACGTGCCCTAAAACACCTGCCTTGAAACTCAAGCCCCGAATCTCATGCCCTGAATCTCCTGCCCTGAATCTCCTGCCTTGAAACTCATGCCCTGAATCTCATGCCCTCAAATTCTTGCTCTGAATCTCCTGCCCTGAAACCCCTGCACTGAAACACGTGCCCTAAAACACCTGCCTTGAAACTCAAGCCCCGAATCTCATGCCCTGAATCTCCTGCCATGAATCTCCTGCCTTGAAACTCATGCCCTGAATCTCATGCCCTCAAACTCTTGCACTGAAACACCTGCCCTAAAACACATGCCCTGAATGTCATGCCCTGAAATTCCTGCTCTAAACTCATGCCCTGAACCTCATGCCCTGAAACTCTTGCACTGAAACACCTGCCCTAAAACACATGCCCTGAATGTCATGCCCTGAAATTCCTGCCCTGAAACTCATGCCCTGAATCTCATGCCCTGAAACTCTTGCACTGAAACACGTACCCTAAAACTCAGGCCCTGAATCTCATGCCCTGAAACTCCTGCCATGAAACTCCTGCCCTGAAACTCCTGCCATGAAACTCTTGCCCTGAATCTCATGCCCTGAAACTCCTGCCATGAAACTACTGCCCTGAAACTGCTCCCCTGAATCTCAAGCCCTGAAACCACAGACCTGAAAGTCATTCCCTGAAACTCCTGTCCTGAATCTCATGCCCTGAAATTCATGCCCTGAATCTCATGCCGTGAAACTCTTGCCCTCAAACTCCTGCACTGAAACTCAAGCCCTGATTCTCCTGCCCTGAAACTCATGCCCTGAAGGTCATACCCTGAAACTCCTACCCTGAATCACCTGCCCTGAAACTCATGCCCTGAATCTCATGCCCTGAAACTGCTGCTCTGAAACTGCTGCGCTGAATCTCAAGCCCGGAAACCACAGACCTGAAACTCATGCCCTGAAACTCATGTCCTGAATCTCATGCCCTGAAACTCCTGCCGTCAAACTCATGCCCTGAATCTCATGCCCTTAAACTCATGCCCTGAATCTCATGCCGTGAAACCCCTGCCCTCAAACTCATGCACTGAAACTCATGCCCTGAATCTCCTATCCTGAAACTCATGCCCTGAAATTCATGCACTGAAACTAATCCCTTGAATGTCATGCTCTGAAACTCAAGCCCTGATTCTCCTGCCCTGAAACTCACGCCCTGAATCTCATACACTGAAACTCCTGCCCTGAAACTCATGCCCTGAAACTCATGCCCTGAATCTCTTGCCCTGAAACTCCTGCCATGAAACACCTGCCCTGAAACTGCTGCCCTGAATCTCAAGCCCTGAAACCACAGACCTGAAACTCATCCCCTGAAACTCATGTCCTGAATCTCATGCCCTGAAACTCATGCCCTGAATCTGAAGCCCTGAAACTGCTGCGCTGAAACTGCTGCGCTGAATCTCCAGCCCGGAAACCACAGACCTGAAACTCATGCCCTGAAACTCCTGCCCTCAAACTCATGTCATGAATCTCATGCCCTGATAATTATGCCCTGAATCTCATGCCGTGAAACCCTGCCCTCAAACTCATGCACTGAAACTCATGCCCTGAATCTCCTGTCCTGAAACTCACGCCCTGAATCTCATGCCCTGAATCTCATGCCCTGAAATTCATGCACTGAAACTCATCCCCTGAATGTCATGCTCTGAAACTCAAGCCCTGATTCTCCTGCCCTGAAACTCATGTACTGAATCTCATGCCCTGAAACTTCTGCCCTGAAACTCATTCACTGAATCTCATGCGCTAAATCTCATGACCTCAAACTCAAACCGAGAATCTCCTGTCCTGAAACTCATGCCCTGAATCTCAAGCTCTGAAATCCCTGCCCTGAAACTCATGCACTGAAAGACATGCCCTGAAACTCTTGCACTGAAACTCTTGCACTGAAACACCTGCCCTGAATCTCCTGCCCTGAATCTCCTGCCCTGAAACTGCTGCCCTGAATCTCAAGCCCTGAAACCAGAGATTGAAACCCATGCCCTGAAACTCATGCCCTGAATCTCATGCCGTGAAACTCCTGCCCTCAAACTCATGCACTGAAACTCATGCTCTGAATCTCCTGCCCTGAAACTCCTGCACTGAAATACGTGCCCTAAAACACCTGCCTTGAAACTCAAGCCCCGAATCTCATGCCCTGAATCTCCTGCCCTGAATCTCCTGCCTTGAAACTCATGCCCTGAATCTCATGCCCTCAAACTCTTGCTCTGAATCTCCTGCCCTGAAACCCCTGCACTGAAACACGTGCCCTAAAACACCTGCCTTGAAACTCAAGCCCCGAATCTCATGACCTGAATCTCCTGCCCTGAATCTCCTGCCTTGAAACTCATGCCCTCAATATCACGCCCTCAAACTCTTGCACTGAAACACCTGCCCTAAAACACATGCCCTGAATGTCATGCCCTGAAATTCCTGCTCTAAACTCATGCCCTGAATCTCATGCACTGAAACTCTTGCACTGAAACACCTGCCCTAAAACACATGCCCTGAATGTCATGCCCTGAAATTCCTGCCCTGAAACTCATGCCCTGAATCTCATGCCCTGAAACTCTTGCACTGAAACACCTACCCTAAAACTCATGCCCTGAACCTCATGCCCTGAATTTCCTGCCCTGAAACTCCTGCCATGAAACTCTTGCCCTGAATCTCATGCCCTGAAACTCCTGCCATGAAACTCCTGCCCTGAAACTGCTCCCCTGAATCTCAAGCCCTGAAACCACAGACCTGAAACTCATGCCCTGAAACTCATGTCCTGAATCTCATGCCCTGAAACTCATGCCCTGAATCTCATGCCGTGAAACTCCTGCCCTCAAACTCATGCACTGAAACTCATGCCCTGAATCTCCTGTCCTGAAACTCTTGCACTGAATCTCATGCCTTGAAACCCCTGCCCTCAAAATCCTGCACTGAAACTCAAGCCCTGATTCTCCTGCCCTGAAACTCATGCACTGAAGGTCATACCCTGAAACTCCTACCCTGAATCACCTGCCCTGAAACTCATGCCCTGAATCTCATGCCCTGAAACTGCTGCTCTGAAACTGCTGCGCTGAATCTCAAGCCCGGAAACCACAGACCTGAAACTCATGCCCTGAAACTCATGTCCTGAATCTCATGCCCTGAAACTCCTGCCCTCAAACTCATGCCCTGAATCTCATGCCCTGAAACTCATGCCCTGAATCTCATGCCGTGAAACCCCTGCCCTCAAACTCATGCACTGAAACTCATGCCCTGAATCTCCTGTCCTGAAACTCATGCCCTGAATCTCATGCCCTGAAATTCATGCACTGAAACTCATCCCCTGAATGTCATGCTCTGAAACTCAAGCCCTGATTCTCCTGCCCTGAAACTCACGCCCTGAATCTCATACACTGAAACTCCTGCCCTGAAACTCATGCCCTGAAACTCATGCCCTGAATCTCTTGCCCTGAAACTCCTGCCATGAAACTCCTGCCCTGAAACTGCTGCCCTGAATCTCAAGCCCTGAAACCACAGACCTGAAACTCATCCCCTGAAACTCATGTCCTGAATCTCATGCCCTGAATCTCATGCCCTGAATCTCATGCACTGAAACTCATCCCCTGAATGTCATGCTCTGAAACTCAAGCCCTGATTCTCCTGCCCTGAATCTCATGTACTGAATCTCATGCCCTGAATCTCATGCCCTGAAACTTCTGCCCTGAAACTCATTCACTGAATCTCATGCGCTAAATCTCATGACCTCAAACTCAAACCGAGAATCTCCTGTCCTGAAACTCATGCCCTGAATCTCAAGCTCTGAAATCCCTGCCCTGAAACTCATGCACTGAAAGACATGCCCTGAAACTCTTGCACTGAAACTCTGGCACTGAAACACCTGCCCTGAATCTCCTGCCCTGAATCTCCTGCCCTGAAACTGCTGCCCTGAATCTCAAGCCCTGAAACCAGAGATTGAACCCATGCCCTGAAACTCATGCCCTGAATCTCATGCCGTGAAACTCCTGCCCTCAAACTTATGCACTGAAACTCATGCTCTGAATCTCCTGCCCTGAAACTCCTGCACTGAAATACGTGCCCTAAAACACCTGCCTTGAAACTCAAGCCCCGAATCTCATGCCCTGAATCTCCTGCCCTGAATCTCCTGCCTTGAAACACATGCCCTGAATCTCATGCCCTCAAACTCTTGCTCTGAATCTCCTGCCCTGAAACCCCTGCACTGAAACACGTGCCCTAAAACACCTGCCTTGAAACTCAAGCCCCGAATCTCATGCCCTGAATCTCCTGCCCTGAATCTCCTGCCTTGAAACTCATGCCCTTAATATCACGCCCTCAAACTCTTGCACTGAAACACCTGCCCTAAAACACATGCCCTGAATGTCATGCCCTGAAATTCCTGCTCTAAACTCATGCCCTGAATCTCATGCCCTGAAACTCTTGCACTGAAACACCTACCCTAAAACTCTTGCCCTGAACCTCATGCCCTGAATTTCCTGCCCTGGAACTCCTGCCCTGAAACTCTTGCCCTGAATCTCATGCCCTGAAACTCCTGCCATGAAACTCCTACCCTGAAACTGCTGCCCTGAATCTCAAGCCCTGAAACCACAGACCTGAAACTCATGCCCTGAAACTCATGTCCTGAATCTCATGCCCTGAAACTCATGCCCTGAATCTGAAGCCCTGAAACTGCTGCGCTGAATCTCAAGCCCGGAAACCACAGACCTGAAACTCATGCCCTGAAACTCCTGCCCTCAAACTCATGTCATGAATCTCATGCCCTGATAATTATGCCCTGAATCTCATGCCGTGAAACCCTGCCCTCAAACTCATGCACTGAAACTCATGCCCTGAATCTCCTGTCCTGAAACTCATGCCCTGAATCTCATGCCCTGAAATTCATGCACTGAAACTCATCCCCTGAATGTCATGCTCTGAAACTCAAGCCCTGATTCTCCTGCCCTGAAACTCATGTACTGAATCTCATGCCCTGAAACTTCTGCCCTGAAACTCATTCACTGAATCTCATGCGCTAAATCTCATGACCTCAAACTCAAACCGAGAATCTCCTGTCCTGAAACTCATGCCCTGAATCTCAAGCTCTGAAATCCCTGCCCTGATACTTATGCACTGAAAGACATGCCCTGAAACTCTTGCACTGAAACTCTGGCACTGAAACACCTGCCCTGAATCTCCAGCCCTGAATCTCCTGCCCTGAAACTGCTGCCCTGAATCTCAAGCCCTGAAACCAGAGATTGAAACCCATGCCCTGAAACTCATGCCCTGAATCTCATGCCCTGAAACTCCTGCACTGAAATACGTGCCCTAAAACACCTGCCTTGAAACTCAAGCCCCGAATCTCATGCCCTGAATCTCCTGCCCTGAATCTCCTGCCTTGAAACTCATGCCCTTAATATCACGCCCTCAAACTCTTGCACTGAAACACCTGCCCTAAAACACATGCCCTGAATGTCATGCCCTGAAATTCCTGCTCTAAACTCATGCCCTGAATCTCATGCACTGAAACTCTTGCACTGAAACACCTGCCCTAAAACACATGCCCTGAATGTCATGCCCTGAAATTCCTGCCCTGAAACTCATGCCCTGAATCTCATGCCCTGAAACTCTTGCACTGAAACACCTACCCTAAAACTCATGCCCTGAACCTCATGCCCTGAATTTCCTGCCCTGGAACTCCTGCCATGAAACTCTTGCCCTGAATCTCATGCCCTGAAACTCCTGCCATGAAACTCCTACCCTGAAACTGCTGCCCTGAATCTCAAGCCCTGAAACCACAGACCTGAAACTCATGCCCTGAAACTCATGTCCTGAATCTCATGCCCTGAAACTCATGCCCTGAATCTCATGCCGTGAAACTCCTGCCCTCAAACTCATGCACTGAAACTCATACCCTGAATCTCCTGTCCTGAAACTCTTGCACTGAATCTCATGCCTTGAAACCCCTGCCCTCAAACTCCTGCACTGAAACTCAAGCCCTGATTCTCCTGCCCTGAAACTCATGCCCTGAAGGTCATACCCTGAAACTCCTACCCTGAATCACCTGCCCTGAAACTCATGCCCTGAATCTCATGCCCTGAAACTGCTGCTCTGAAACTGCTGCGCTGAATCTCAAGCCCGGAAACCACAGACCTGAAACTCATGCCCTGAAACTCATGTACTGAATCTCATGCCCTGAATCTCTTGCCCTGAAACTCCTGCCATGAAACTCCTGCCCTGAAACTGCTGCCCTGAATCTCAAGCCCTGAAACCACAGACCTGAAACTCATCCCCTGAAACTCATGTCCTGAATCTCATGCCCTGAAACTAATGCCCTGAATCTCATGCCGTGAAACTCCTGCCCTCAAACTCATGCACTTAAACTCATGTCCTGAATCTCCTGTCCTGAAACTCTTGCCTGAATCTCATGCTGTGAAACCCCTGCCCTCAAACTCATGCACTGAAACTCATGCCCTGAATCTCCTGTCCTGAAACTCATGCCCTGAATCTCATGCCCTGAAATTCATGCACTGAAACTCATCCCCTGAATGTCATGCTCTGAAACTCAAGCCCTGATTCTCATGCCCTGAATATCATACCCCGAAACTCCTGCCCTGAATCACCTGCCCTGAAACTCATGCGCTGAATCTCAAGCCCTGAAATTGCTGCGCTGAATCTCAAGCCCGGAAACCACAGATCTGAAACTCATGCCCTGAAACTCATGTCCTGAATCTCATGCCCTGAAACTCCTGCCCTCAAACTCATGTCCTGAATCTCATGCCCTGAAAATCATGCCCTGAATCTCATGCCGTGAAACCCTGCCCTCAAACTCATTCACTGAAACTCATGCCCTGAATCTCCTGTCCTGAAACTCATGCCCTGAATCTCATGCCCTGAATCTCATGCTCTGAAATTCATGCACTGAAACTCATCCCCTGAATGTCATGCTCTGAAACTCAAGCCCTGATTCTCCTGCCCTGAAATTCATGTACTGAATCTCATGCCCTGAAACTGATGTCCAGAATCTCATGCCCTGAAACTCCTGCCCTCAAACTCATGCACTGAAACTCATGCCCTGAATCTCATGCCTTCAAACTCCTGTCCTGAATCACATGCCCTGAAACTCATGCCCTGAAACTACTGCACTGAAACTCATGTCCTGAACCTCATACCCTGAAACTGCTGCACTGAATATCATGCCATGAATCTCATATCCTGAAACTCATGCCCTGAATCTCATGCCGTGAAACCCCTGCCCTCAAACTCATGCACTGAAACTCATGCCCTGAATCTCCTGTCCTGAAACTCATGCCCTGAAACTCATGTCCTGAATCTCATGCCCTGAAACTCATGCCCTGAATCTCATGCCGTGAAACTCCTGCCCTCAAACTCATGCACTGAAACTCATGCAATGAATCTCCTGTCCTGAAACTCCTGCACTGAATCTCATGCCTTGAAACCCCTGCCCTCAAACTCCTGCACTGAAACTCAAGCCCTGATTCTCCTACCCTGAATCACCTGCCCTGAAACTCATGCCCTGAATCTCATGCCCTGAAACTGCTGCTCTGAAACTGCTGCGCTGAATCTCAAGCCCGGAAACCACAGACCTGAAACTCATGCCCTGAAACTCATGTCCTGAATCTCATGCCCTGAAACTCCTGCCCTCAAACTCATGCCCTGAATCTCATGCCCTGAAACTCATGCCGTGAATCTCATGCCGTGAAACCCCTGCCCTCAAACTCATGCACTGAAACTCATGCCCTGAATCTCCTGTCCTGAAACTCATGCCCTGAATCTCATGCCCTGAAATTCATGCACTGAAACTCATCCCCTGAATGTCATGCTCTGAAACTCAAGCCCTGATTCTCCTGCCCTGAAACTCTCGCCCTGAATCTCATACACTGAAACTCCTGCCCTGAAACTCATGCCCTGAAACTCATGCTCTGAATCTCTTGCCCTGAAACTCCTGCCATGAAACTCCTGCCCTGAAACTGCTGCCCTGAATCTCAAGCCCTGAAACCACAGACCTGAAACTCATCCCCTGAAACTCATGTCCTGAATCTCATGCCCAGAAACTCATGCCTTGAATCTCAAGCCATGAAACTGCTGCGCTGAAACTGCTGCGCTGAATCTCAAGCCCGGAAACCACAGACCTCATACTCATGCCCTGAAACTCCTGCCCTCAAACTCATGTCCTGAATCTCATGCCCTGAAAATTATGCCCTGAATCTAATGCCGTGAAACCCTGCCCTCAAACTCATGCACTGAAACTCATGCCCTGAATCTCCTGTCCTGAAACTCATGCCCTGAATCTCATGCCCTGAAATTCATGCACTGAAACTCATCCCCTGAATGTCATGCTCTGAAACTCAAGCCCTGATTCTCCTGCCCTGAAACTCATGCACTGAATCTCATGCCCTGAAACTCATGTCCTGAATCTCATGCCCTGAAACTCCTGCCATCAATCTCATGCACTGAAACTCATGCCCTGAATCTCATGCCTTCAAACTCCTGTCCTGAATCACATGCCCTGAAACTCATGCCCTGAAACTACTGCACTGAAACTCATGTCCTGAACCTCATACCCTGAAACTGCTGTCCTGAATATCATGCCATGAATCTCATATCCTGAAACTCATGCCCTGAATTACATGCCCTGAAAATCCTTCACTGAAACTCATGCCCTGAAACTCATGCCATGAATCTCATGCCCTGTAACTTCTGCCCTGAAACTCATTCACTGAATCTCATGCGCTAAATCTCATGACCTTAAACTCAAACCGTGAATCTCCTGCCCTGAAACTCATGCCCTGAATCTCAAGCCCTGAAACCACAGACCTGAAACTCATGCCCTGAAACTCATGTCCTGAAACTCATGCCCTGAAATTCATGCCCTGAATCTCATGCCGTGAAACTCCTGCCCTCAAACTCATGCACTGAAACTCATGCCCTGAATCTCCTGTCCTGAAACTCTTGCACTGAATCTCATGCCCTGAATTTCCTGCCCTGAAACTCATGCCCTGAATCTCATGCCCTGAAAGTCCTGCACTGAAACTCCTGTCATGAAACTCTTGCCCTGAATCTCATGCCCTGAAACTCCTGCCATGAAACTACCGCCCTGAAACTGCTGCCCTGAATCTCAAGCCCTGAAACCACAGACCTGAAACTCATGCCCTGAAACTCATGTCCTGAATCTCATGCCCTGAAACTCATGCCCTGAATCTCATGCCGTGAAACTCCTGCCCTCAAACTCATGCACTGAAACTCATGCCCTGAATCTCCTGTCCTGAAACTCTTGCACTGAATCTCATGCCTTGAAGCCCCTGCCCTCAAACTCCTGCACTGAAACTCATGCCCTGAATCTCCCGTCCTGAAACTCATGCCCTGAATCTCATGCCCTGAATCTCATGCCCTGAATTTCCTGCCCTGAAACTCATGCCCTGAATCTCATGCCCTGAAAGTCCTGCACTGAAACTCCTGCCATGAAACTACCGCCCTGAAACTGCTGCCCTGAATCTCAAGCACTGAAACCACAGACCTGAAACTCATGCCCTGAAACTCATGCCCTGAATCTCATGCCGTGAAACTCCTGCCCTCAAACTCATGCACTGAAACTCATGCCCTGAATCTCCTGTCCTGAAACTCTTGCACTGAATCTCATGCCTAGAAGCCCCTGCCCTCAAACTCCTGCACTGAAACTCATGCCCTGAATCTCCCGTCCTGAAACTCATGCCCTGAATCTCATGCCCTGAATCTCATGCCCTGAATTTCCTGCCCTGAAACTCATGCCCTGAATCTCATGCCCTGAAAGTCCTGCACTGAAACTCCTGTCATGAAACTCTTGCCCTGAATCTCATGCCCTGATTCTCCTGCCCTGAAACTCATGCCCTGAATGTCATACCCTGAAACTGCTGCTCTGAAACTGCTGCGCTGAATCTCAAGCCCGGAAAACACAGACCTGAAACTCATGCCCTGAAACTCATGTCCTGAATCTCATGCCCTGAAACTCCTGCCTCAAACTCATGCACCTGAATCTCATGCCCTGAAACTCATGCCGTGAATCTCATGCCGTAAAACCCCTGCCCTCAAACTCATGCACTGAAACTCATGCCCTGAATTTCCTGCCCTGAAACTCATGCCCTGAATCTCATGCCCTGAAACTCATGCCCTGAATCTCTTGCCCTGAAACTCCTGCCATGAAACTCCTGCCCTGAAACTGCTGCCCTGCATCTCATGCCCTGAAACCCCTGCCCTCAAACTCATGCACTGAAACTCATGCCCTGAAACTCATGTCCTGAACCTCATACCCTGAAACTACTGCCCTGAATATCATGCCATGAATCTCATATCCTGAAACTCATGTCCTGAATTACATGCCCTGAAACTCCTTCACTGAAACTCATGCCCTGAAACTCATGCCATGAATATCATGCCCTGAAACTTCTGCCCTGAAACTCATGCACTGAATCTCATGCGCTAAATCTCATGACCTCAAACTCAAACCGTGAATCTCCTGCCCTGAAACTCATGCCCTGAATCTCAAGCTCTGAAACCCCTGCCCTGAAACTCATGCACTGAAAGACATGCCCTGAAACTCTTGCACTGAAACACCTGCCCTAAATCTCCTGCCCTGAATCTCCTGCCCTGAAACTGCTGCCCTGAATCTCAAGCCCTGAAACCACAGATTGAAACCCATGCCCTGAAACTCATGCCCTGAATCTCATGCCGTGAAACTCCTGCCCTCAAACTCATGCACTGAAACTCATGCTCTGAATCTCCTGCCCTGAAACTCCTGCACTGAAATACGTGCCCTAAAACACCTGCCTTGAAACTCAAGCCCCGAATCTCATGCCCTGAATCTCCTGCCCTGAATCTCCTGCCTTGAAACTCATGCCCTGAATCTCATGCCCTGAATCTCATGCCCTGAAACTCCTGCCCTCAAACTCATGCACTTAAACTCATGCCCTGAATCTCCTGTCCTGAAACTCTTGCCCTGCATCTCATGCCCTGAAACCCCTGCCCTCAAACTCATGCACTGAAACTCATGCCCTGAATCTCCTGTCCTGAAACTCATGACCTGAATCTCATGCCTTCAAACTCCTGTCCTGAATCACATGCCCTGAAACTCATGCCCTGAAACTACTGCACTGAAACTCATGTCCTGAACCTCATACCCTGAAACTACTGCCCTGAATATCATGCCATGAATCTCATATCCTGAAACTCATATCCTGAATTACATGCCCTGAAACTCCTTCACTGAAACTCATGCCCTGAAACTCATGCCATGAATATCATGCCCTGAAACTTCTGCCCTGAAACTCATGCACTGAATCTCATGCGCTAAATCTCATGACCTCAAACTCAAACCGTGAATCTCCTGCCCTGAAACTCATGCCCTGAATCTCAAGCTCTGAAACCCCTGCCCTGAAATTCATGCACTGAAAGACATGCCCTGAAACTCTTGCACTGAAACTCTTGCACTGAAACACCTGCCCTAAATCTCCTGCCCTGAATCTCCTGCCCTGAAACTGCTGCCCTGAATCTCAAGCCCTGAAACCACAGATTGAAACCCATGCCCTGAAACTCATGCCCTGAATCTCATGCCGTGAAACTCCTGCCCTCAAACTCATGCACTGAAACTCATGCTCTGAATCTCCTGCCCTGAAACTCCTGCACTGAAATACGTGCCCTAAAACACCTGCCTTGAAACTCAAGCCCCGAATCTCATGCCCTGAATCTCCTGCCCTGAATCTCCTGCCTTGAAACTCATGCCCTGAATCTCATGCCCTCAAACTCTTGCTCTGAATCTCCTGCCCTGAAACCCCTGCACTGAAACACGTGCCCTAAAACACCTGCCTTGAAACTCAAGCCCCGAATCTCATGCCCTGAATCTCCTGCCATGAATCTCCTGCCTTGAAACTCATGCCCTGAATCTCATGCCCTAAAACTCTTGCACTGAAACACCTGCCCTAAAACACATGCCCTGAATGTCATGCCCTGAAAATTATATCCTGAATCTCATGCCGTGAAACCCTGCCCTCAAACTCATGCACTGAAACTCATGCCCTGAATCTCTTGTCCTGAAACTCATGCCCTGAATTTTATGCCCTGAATCTCATGCCCTGAAATTCATGCACTGAAACTGATCCCCTGAATGTCATGCTTGAAACTCAAGCCCTGATTCTCCTGCCCTGAAACTCATGTACTGAATCTCATGCCCTGAATCTCTTTCCCTGAAACTCCTGCCATGAAACTCCTGCCCTGAAACTGCTGCCCTGAATCTCAAGCCCTGAAACCACAGACCTGAAACTCATGCCCTGAAACTCATGTCCTGAATCTCATGCCCTGAAATTCATGCCCTGAATCTCATGCCGTGAAACTCCTGCCCTCAAACTCATGCACTGAAACTCATGCCCTGAATCTCCTGTACTGAAACTCTTGCACTGAATCTCATGCCTTGAAACCCCTGCCCTCAAACTCCTGCACTGAAACTCAAGCCCTGATTCTCCTGCCCTGAAACTCATGCCCTGAAGGTCATACCCTGAAACTCCTACCCTGAATCACCTGCGCTGAAACTCATGCCCTGAATCTCATGCCCTGAAACTGCTGCTCTGAAACTGCTGCGCTGAATCTCAAGCCCGGAAACCACAGACCTGAAACTCATGCCCTGAAACTCATGTCCTGAATCTCATGCCCTGAAACTCCTGCCCTCAAACTCATGCCCTGAATCTCATGCCCTGAAACTCATGCCCTGAATCTCATGCCGTGAAACGCCTGCCCTCAAACTCATGCACTGAAACTCATGCCCTGAATCTCCTGTCCTGAAACTCATGCCCTGAATCTCATGCCCTGACATTCATGCACTGAAACTCATCCCCTGAATGTCATGCTCTGAAACTCAAGCCCTGATTCTCCTGCCCTGAAACTCACGCCCTGAATCTCATACACTGAAACTCCTGCCCTGAAACTCATGCCCTGAAACTCATGCCCTGAATCTCTTGCCCTGAAACTCCTGCCATGAAACTCCTGCCCTGAAACTGCTGCGCTGAAACTGCTGCGCTGAATCTCAAGCCCGGAAACCACAGACCTGAAACTCATGCCCTGAAACTCCTGCCCTCAAACTCATGTCCTGAATCTCATGCCCTGAAAATTATATCCTGAATCTCATGCCGTGAAACCCTGCCCTCAAACTCATGCACTGAAACTCATGCCCTGAATCTCTTGTCCTGAAACTCATGCCCTGAATTTTATGCCCTGAATCTCATGCCCTGAAATTCATGCAATGAAACTGATCCCCTGAATGTCATGCTTGAAACTCAAGCCCTGATTCTCCTGCCCTGAAACTCATGTACTGAATCTCATGCCCTGAATCTCTTTCCCTGAAACTCCTGCCATGAAACTCCTGCCCTGAAACTGCTGCCCTGAATCTCAAGCCCTGAAACCACAGACCTGAAACTCATCCACTGAAACTCATGTCCTGAATCTCATGCCGTGAAACTCCTGCCCTCAAACTCATGCACTTAAACTCATGCCCTGAATCTCCTGTCCTGAAACTCTTGCCCTGAATCTCATGCCGTGAAACCCCTGCCCTCAAACTCATGCACTGAAACTCACGCCCTGAATCTCCTGTCCTGAAACTCATGCCCTGAATCTCATGCCCTGAATCTCATGCCCTGAAATTCATGCACTGAAACTCATCCCCTGAATCTCATGCTCTGAAACTCAAGCCCTGATTCTCATGCCCTGAAACTCATGCCCTGAATATCATACCCCGAAACTCCTGCCCTGAATCACCTGCCCTGAAACTCATGCCCTGAATCTCAAGCCCTGAAACTGCTGCGCTGAAACTGCTGCGCTGAATCTCAAGCCCGGAAACCACAGACCTGAAACTCATGCCCTGAAACTCATGTCCTGAATCTCATGCCCTGAAACTCCTGCCCTCAAACTCATGTCCTGAATCTCATGCCCTGAAACTCTTGCACTGAAACACCTTCCCTAAAACTCATGCCCTGAATCTCATGCCCTGAAATTCCTGCCCTGAAACTCATGCCCTGAATCTCATGCCCTGAAACTCCTGCCATGAAACTCCTGCCCTGAAACTGCTGCCCTGAATCTCAAGCCCTGAAACCACAGACCTGAAACTCATGCCCTGAAACTCATGCCCTGAAACTCATGTCCTGAATCTCATGCCCTGAAATTCATGCCCTGAATCTCATGCCGTGAAACTCCTGCCCTCAAACTCATGCACTGAAACTCATGCCCTGAATCTCCTGTCCTGAAACTCTTGCACTGAATCTCATGCCTTGAAACCCCTGCCCTCAAACTCCTGCACTGAAACTCAAGCCCTGATTCTCCTACCCTGAAACTCATGCCCTGAAGGTCATACCCTGAAACTCCTACCCTGAATCACCTGCGCTGAAACTCATGCCCTGAATCTCATGCCCTGAAACTGCTGCTCTGAAACTGCTGCGCTGAATCTCAAGCCCGGAAACCACAGACCTGAATCTCATGCCCTGAAACTCATGCCCTGAATCTCATGCCGTGAAACGCCTGCCCTCAAACTCATGCACTGAAACTCATGCCCTGAATCTCCTGTCCTGAAACTCATGCCCTGAATCTCATGCCCTGACATTCATGCACTGAAACTCATCCCCTGAATGTCATGCTCTGAAACTCAGGCCCTGATTCTCCTGCCCTGAAACTCACGCCCTGAATCTCATACACTGAAACTCCTGCCCTGAAACTCATGCCCTGAAACTCATGCCCTGAATCTCTTGCCCTGAAACTCCTGCCATGAAACTCCTGCCCTGAAACTGCTGCGCTGAAACTGCTGCGCTGAATCTCAAGCCCGGAAACCACAGACCTGAAACTCATGCCCTGAAACTCCTGCCCTCAAACTCATGTCCTGAATCTCATGCCCTGAAAATTATATCCTGAATCTCATGCCGTGAAACCCTGCCCTCAAACTCATGCACTGAAACTCATGCCCTGAATCTCTTGTCCTGAAACTCATGCCCTGAATTTTATGCCCTGAATCTCATGCCCTGAAATTCATGCACTGAAACTGATCCCCTGAATGTCATGCTTGAAACTCAAGCCCTGATTCTCCTGCCCTGAAACTCATGTACTGAATCTCATGCCCTGAATCTCTTTCCCTGAAACTCCTGCCATGAAACTCCTGCCCTGAAACTGCTGCCCTGAATCTCATGCCGTGAAACTCCTGCCCTCAAACTCATGCACTTAAACTCATGCCCTGAATCTCCTGTCCTGAAACTCTTGCCCTGAATCTCATGCCGTGAAACCCCTGCCCTCAAACTCATGCACTGAAACTCACGCCCTGAATCTCCTGTCCTGAAACTCATGCCCTGAATCTCATGCCCTGAATCTCATGCCCTGAAATTCATGCACTGAAACTCATCCCCTGAATGTCATGCTCTGAAACTCAAGCCCTGATTCTCATGCCCTGAAACTCATGCCCTGAATATCATACCCCGAAACTCCTGCCCTGAATCACCTGCCCTGAAACTCATGTCCTGAATCTCATGCCCTGAAACTCCTGCCCTCAAACTCATGTCCTGAATCTCATGCCCTGAAAATCATGCCCTGAATCTCATGCCGTGAAACCCTGCCCTCAAACTCATGCACTGAATCTCATGCCCTGAATCTCATGCCCTGAGATTCATGCACTGAAACTCATCCCCTCAATGTCATGCTCTGAAACTCAAGCCCCGATTCTCCTGCCCTGAAACTCATGTACTGAATCTCATGCCCTGAAACTCATGTCCTGAATCTCATGCCCTGAAACTCCTGCCCTCAAACTCATGCACTGAAACTCATGCCCAGAATCTCATGCCTTCAAACACCTGTCCTGAATCACATGCCCTGAAACTCATGCCCTGAAACTACTGCACTGAAACTCATGTCCTGAACCTCATAACATGAAACTGCTGCCCTGAATATCATGCCATGAATCTCATATCCTGAAACTCATGCCCTGAATTACATGCCCTGAAACTCCTTCACTGAAACTCATGCCCTGAAACTCATGCCATGAGTATCATGCCCTGAAACTTCTGCCCTGAAACTCATGCACTGAATCTCATGCGCTAAATCTCATGACCTCAAACTCAAACCGTGAATCTCCTGCCCTGAAACTCATGCCCTGAATCTCAAGCTCTGAAACCCCTGCCCTGAAACTCATGCACTGAAAGACATGCCTTGAAACTCTTGCACTGAAACTCTTGCACTGAAACACCTGCCCTGAATCTCCTGCCCTGAATCTCCTGCCCTGAAACTGCTGCCCTGAATCTCAAGCCCTGAAACCAGAGATTGAAACCCATGCACTGAAACTCATGCTCTGAATCTCCTGCCCTGAAACTCCTACACTGAAATACGTGCCCTAAAACACCTGCCTTGAAACTCAAGCCCCGAATCTCATGCCCTGAATCTCCTGCCCTGAATCTCCTGCCTTGAAACTCATGCCCTGAATCTCATGCCCTCAAATTCTTGCTCTGAATCTCCTGCCCTGAAACCCCTGCACTGAAACACGTGCCCTAAAACACCTGCCTTGAAACTCAAGCCCCGAATCTCATGCCCTGAATCTCCTGCCATGAATCTCCTGCCTTGAAACTCATGCCCTGAATCTCATGCCCTCAAACTCTTGCACTGAAACACCTGCCCTAAAACACATGCCCTGAATGTCATGCCCTGAAATTCCTGCTCTAAACTCATGCCCTGAACCTCATGCCCTGAAACTCTTGCACTGAAACACCTGCCCTAAAACACATGCCCTGAATGTCATGCCCTGAAATTCCTGCCCTGAAACTCATGCCCTGAATCTCATGCCCTGAAACTCTTGCACTGAAACACGTACCCTAAAACTCAGGCCCTGAATCTCATGCCCTGAAACTCCTGCCATGAAACTCCTGCCCTGAAACTCCTGCCATGAAACTCTTGCCCTGAATCTCATGCCCTGAAACTCCTGCCATGAAACTACTGCCCTGAAACTGCTCCCCTGAATCTCAAGCCCTGAAACCACAGACCTGAAAGTCATTCCCTGAAACTCCTGTCCTGAATCTCATGCCCTGAAATTCATGCCCTGAATCTCATGCCGTGAAACTCTTGCCCTCAAACTCCTGCACTGAAACTCAAGCCCTGATTCTCCTGCCCTGAAACTCATGCCCTGAAGGTCATACCCTGAAACTCCTACCCTGAATCACCTGCCCTGAAACTCATGCCCTGAATCTCATGCCCTGAAACTGCTGCTCTGAAACTGCTGCGCTGAATCTCAAGCCCGGAAACCACAGACCTGAAACTCATGCCCTGAAACTCATGTCCTGAATCTCATGCCCTGAAACTCCTGCCGTCAAACTCATGCCCTGAATCTCATGCCCTTAAACTCATGCCCTGAATCTCATGCCGTGAAACCCCTGCCCTCAAACTCATGCACTGAAACTCATGCCCTGAATCTCCTGTCCTGAAACTCATGCCCTGAAATTCATGCACTGAAACTCATCCCCTGAATGTCATGCTCTGAAACTCAAGCCCTGATTCTCCTGCCCTGAAACTCACGCCCTGAATCTCATACACTGAAACTCCTGCCCTGAAACTCATGCCCTGAAACTCATGCCCTGAATCTCTTGCCCTGAAACTCCTGCCATGAAACACCTGCCCTGAAACTGCTGCCCTGAATCTCAAGCCCTGAAACCACAGACCTGAAACTCATCCCCTGAAACTCATGTCCTGAATCTCATGCCCTGAAACTCATGCCCTGAATCTCAAGCCCTGAAACTGCTGCGCTGAAACTGCTGCGCTGAATCTCCAGCCCGGAAACCACAGACCTGAAACTCATGCCCTGAAACTCCTGCCCTCAAACTCATGTCATGAATCTCATGCCCTGATAATTATGCCCTGAATCTCATGCCGTGAAACCCTGCCCTCAAACTCATGCACTGAAACTCATGCCCTGAATCTCCTGTCCTGAAACTCATGCCCTGAATCTCATGCCCTGAATCTCATGCCCTGAAATTCATGCACTGAAACTCATCCCCTGAATGTCATGCTCTGAAACTCAAGCCCTGATTCTCCTGCCCTGAAACTCATGTACTGAATCTCATGCCCTGAAACTTCTGCCCTGAAACTCATTCACTGAATCTCATGCGCTAAATCTCATGACCTCAAACTCAAACCGAGAATCTCCTGTCCTGAAACTCATGCCCTGAATCTCAAGCTCTGAAATCCCTGCCCTGAAACTCATGCACTGAAAGACATGCCCTGAAACTCTTGCACTGAAACTCTTGCACTGAAACACCTGCCCTGAATCTCCTGCCCTGAATCTCCTGCCCTGAAACTGCTGCCCTGAATCTCAAGCCCTGAAACCAGAGATTGAAACCCATGCCCTGAAACTCATGCCCTGAATCTCATGCCGTGAAACTCCTGCCCTCAAACTCATGCACTGAAACTCATGCTCTGAATCTCCTGCCCTGAAACTCCTGCACTGAAATACGTGCCCTAAAACACCTGCCTTGAAACTCAAGCCCCGAATCTCATGCCCTGAATCTCCTGCCCTGAATCTCCTGCCTTGAAACTCATGCCCTGAATCTCATGCCCTCAAACTCTTGCTCTGAATCTCCTGCCCTGAAACCCCTGCACTGAAACACGTGACCTAAAACACCTGCCTTGAAACTCAAGCCCCGAATCTCATGCCCTGAATCTCCTGCCCTGAATCTCTTGCCTTGAAACTCATGCCCTTAATATCACGCCCTCAAACTCTTGCACTGAAACACCTGCCCTAAAACACATGCCCTGAATGTCATGCCCTGAAATTCCTGCTCTAAACTCATGCCCTGAATCTCATGCACTGAAACTCTTGCACTGAAACACCTGCCCTAAAACACATGCCCTGAATGTCATGCCCTGAAATTCCTGCCCTGAAACTCATGCCCTGAATCTCATGCCCTGAAACTCTTGCACTGAAACACCTACCCTAAAACTCATGCCCTGAACCTCATGCCCTGAATTTCCTGCCCTGAAACTCCTGCCATGAAACTCTTGCCCTGAATCTCATGCCCTGAAACTCCTGCCATGAAACTCCTGCCCTGAAACTGCTGCCCTGAATCTCAAGCCCTGAAACCACAGACCTGAAACTCATGCCCTGAAACTCATGTCCTGAATCTCATGCCCTGAAACTCATGCCCTGAATCTCATGCCGTGAAACTCCTGCCCTCAAACTCATGCACTGAAACACCTGCCCTAAAACAACATGCCCTGAATGTCATGCCCTGAAATTCCTGCTCTAAACTCATGCCCTGAATCTCATGCCCTGAAACTCTTGCACTGAAACACCTACCCTAAAACTCATGCCCTGAACCTCATGCCCTGAATTTCCTGCCCTGAACTCCTGCCATGAAACTCTTGCCCTGAATCTCATGCCCTGAAACTCCTTGCCATGAAACTCCTACCCTGAAACTGCTGCCCTGAATCTCAAGCCCTGAAACCACAGACCTGAAACTCATGCCCTGAAACTCATGTCCTGAATCTCATGCCCTGAAACTCATGCCCTGAATCTGAAGCCCTGAAACTGCTGCGCTGAAACTGCTGCGCTGAATCTCAAGCCCGGAAACCACAGACCTGAACTCCATGCCCTGAAACTCCTGCCCTCAAACTCATGTCATGAATCTCATGCCTGATAATTATGCCCTGAATCTCATGCCGTGAAACCCTGCCCTCAAACTCATGCACTGAACTCATGCCCTGAATCTCCTGTCCTGAAACTCATGCCCTGAATCTCATGCCCTGAAATTCATGCACTGAAACTCATCCCCTGAATGTCATGCTCTGAAACTCAAGCCCTGATTCTCCTGCCCTGAAACTCATGTACTGAATCTCATGCCCTGAAACTTCTGCCCTGAAACTCATTCACTGAATCTCATGCGCTAAATCTCATGACCTCAAACTCAAACCGAGAATCTCCCTGTCCTGAAACTCATGCCCTGAATCTCAAGCTCTGAAATCCCTGCCCTGATACTCATGCACTGAAAGACATGCCCTGAAACTCTTGCACTGAAACTCTGGCACTGAAACACCTGCCCTGAATCTCCAGCCCTGAATCTCCTGCCCTGAAACTGCTGCCCTGAATCTCAAGCCCTGAAACCAGAGATTGAAACCCATGCCCTGAAACTCATGCCCTGAATCTCATGCGTGAAACTCCTGCCCTCAAACTTATGCACTGAAACTCATGCTCTGAATCTCCTGCCCTGAAACTCCTGCACTGAAATACGTGCCCCTAACACACCTGCCTTGAAACTCAAGCCCCGAATCTCATGCCCTGAATCTCCTGCCCTGAATCTCCTGCCTTGAAACTCATGCCCTTAATATCACGCCCTCAAACTCTTGCACTGAAACACCTGCCTAAAACACATGCCCTGAATGTCATGCCCTGAAATTCCTGCTCTAAACTCATGCCCTGAATCTCATGCACTGAAACTCTTGCACTGAAACACCTGCCCTAAAACACATGCCCTGAATGTCATGCCCTGAAATTCCTGCCCTGAAACTCATGCCCTGAATCTCATGCCCTGAAACTCTTGCACTGAAACACCTACCCTAAAACTCATGCCTGAACCTCATGCCCTGAATTTCCTGCCCTGGAACTCCTGCCATGAAACTCTTGCCTGAATCTCATGCCCTGAAACTCCTGCCATGAAACTCCTACCCTGAAACTGCTGCCCTGAATCTCAAGCCCTGAAACCACAGACCTAAAACTCATGCCCTGAAACTCATGTCCTGAATCTCATGCCCTGAAACTCATGCCCTGAATCTCATGCCGTGAAACTCCTGCCCTCAAACTCATGCACTGAAACTCATACCCTGAATCTCCTGTCCTGAAACTCTTGCACTGAATCTCATGCCTTGAAACCCCTGCCCTCAAACTCCTGCACTGAAACCCAAGCCCTGATTCTCCTGCCCTGAAACTCATGCCCTGAAGGTCATACCCTGAACTCCTACCCTGAATCACCTGCCCTGAAACTCATGCCCTGAATCTCATGCCCTGAAACTGCTGCTCTGAAACTGCTGCGCTGAATCTCAAGCCCGGAAACCACAGACCTGAAACTCATGCCCTGAAACTCATGTACTGAATCTCATGCCCTGAATCTCTTGCCTGAAACTCCTGCCATGAAACTCCTGCCCTGAAACTGCTGCCCTGAATCTCAAGCCTGAAACCACAGACCTGAAACTCATCCCTGAAACTCATGTCCTGAATCTCATGCCCTGAAACTCATGCCCTGAATCTCATGCCGTGAAACTCTGCCCTCAAACTCATGCACTTAAACTCATGCCCTGAATCTCCTGTCCTGAAACTCTTGCCCTGAATCTCATGCTGTGAAACCCCTGCCCTCAAACTCATGCACTGAAACTCATGCCCTGAATCTCTGTCCTGAAACTCATGCCCTGAATCTCATGCCCTGAAATTCATGCACTGAAACTCATCCCCTGAATGTCATGCTCTGAAACTCAAGCCCTGATTCTCATGCCCTGAATATCATACCCGAAACTCCTGCCCTGAATCACCTGCCCTGAAACTCATGCGCTGAATCTCAAGCCCTGTAATTGCTGCGCTGAATCTCAAGCCCGGAGACCACAGATCTGAAACTCATGCCCTGAAACTCATGTCCTGAATCTCATGCCCTGAAACTCCTGCCCTCAAACTCATGTCCTGAATCTCATGCCCTGAAAATCATGCCCTGAATCTCATGCCGTGAAACCCTGCCCTCAAACTCATTCACTGAAACTCATGCCCTGAATCTCCTGTCCTGAAACTCATGCCCTGAATCTCATGCCCTGAATCTCATGCCCTGAAATTCATGCACTGAAACTCATCCCCTGAATGTCATGCTCTGAAACTCAAGCCTGATTCTCCTGCCCTGAAATTCATGTACTGAATCTCATGCCCTGAAACTGATGTCCAGAATCTCATGCCCTGAAACTCCTGCCCTCAACTCATGCACTGAAACTCATGCCCTGAATCTCATGCCTTCAAACTCCTGTCCTGAATCACATGCCCTGAAACTCATGCCCTGAAACTACTGCACTGAAACTCATGTCCTGAACCTCATACCCTGAACTGCTGCACTGAATATCATGCCATGAATCTCATATCCTGAAACTCATGCCCTGAATCTCATGCCGTGAAACCCCTGCCCTCAAACTCATGCACTGAAACTCATGCCCTGAATCTCCTGTCCTGAAACTCATGCCCTGAAACTCATGTCCTGAATCTCATGCCCTGAAACTCATGCCCTGAATCTCATGCCGTGAAACTCCTGCCTCAAACTCATGCACTGAAACTCATGCCCTGAATCTCCTGTCCTGAAACTCTTGCACTGAATCTCATGCCTTGAAACCCCTGCCCTCAAACTCCTGCACTGAAACTCAAGCCCTGATTCTCCTACCCTGAATCACCTGCCCTGAAACTCATGCCCTGAATCTCATGCCCTGAAACTGCTGCTCTGAAACTGCTGCGCTGAATCTCAAGCCCGGAAACCACAGACCTGAAACTCATGCCGCTGAAACTCATGTCCTGAATCTCATGCCCTGAAACTCCTGCCCTCAAACTCATGCCCCTGTATCTCATGCCCTGAAACTCATGCCGTGAATCTCATGCCGTGAAACCCTGCCCTCAAAACTCATGCACTGAAACTCATGCCCTGAATCTCCTGTCCTGAAAACTCATGCCCTGAATCTCATGCCCTGAAATTCATGCACTGAAACTCATCCCCTGAATGTCATGCTCTGAACTCAAGCCCTGATTCTCCTGCCCTGAAACTCTCGCCTGAATCTCATACACTGAAACTCCTGCCCTGAAAACTCATGCCCTGAAACTCATGCTCTGAATCTCTTGCCCTGAAACTCCTGCCATGAACTCCTGCCCTGAAACTGCTGCCTGAATCTCAAGCCCTGAAACCACAGACCTGAAACTCATCCCCTGAAACTCATGTCCTGAATCTCATGCCTAGAAACTCATGCCCTGAATCTCAAGCCATGAAACTGCTGCGCTGAAACTGCTGCGCTGAATCTCAAGCCCGGAACCACAGACCTCATACTCATGCCTGAAACTCCTGCCCTCAAACTCATGTCCTGAATCTCATGCCCTGAAAATTATGCCCTGAATCTAATGCCGTGAAACCCTGCCCTCAAACTCATGCACTGAAACTCATGCCCTGAATCTCCTGTCCTGAAACTCATGCCCTGAATCTCATGCCCTGAAATTCATGCACTGAAACTCATCCCCTGAATGTCATGCTCTGAATCTCAAGCCCTGATTCTCCTGACCTGAAACTCATGCACTGAATCTCATGCCCTGAAACTCATGTCCTGAATCTCATGCCTGAAACTCCTGCCCTCAATCTCATGCACTGAAACTCATGCCCTGAATCTCATGCCTTCAAACTCCTGTCCTGATCACATGCCCTGAAACTCATGCCCTGAAACTACTGCACTGAAACTCATGTCCTGAACCTCATACCCTGAAACTGCTGTCCTGAATATCATGCCATGAATCTCATATCCTGAAACTCATGCCTGAATTACATGCCCTGAAAATCCTTCACTGAAACTCATGCCCTGAAACTCATGCCATGAAACTCATGCCCTGAAACTCATGCCATGAATCTCATGCCCTGTAACTTCTGCCCTGAAACTCATTCACTGAATCTCATGCGCTAAATCTCATGACCTTAAACTCAAACCGTGAATCTCCTGCCCTGAAACTCATGCCCTGAATTCTCAAGCTCTGAAACCCCTGCCCTTAAACTCATGCACTGAAAGACTTGCCCTGAAACTCTTGCACTGAAACTCTTGCACTGAAACACCTGCTCCTGAATCTCCTGCCCTGAATCTCCTGCCCTGAACTGCTGCCCTGAATCTCAGCCCTGAAACCAGAGATTGAAACCCATGCCCTGAAACTCATGCCTGAATCTCATGCGTGAAACTCCTGCCCTCAAACTCATGCACTGAAACTCATACTCTGAATCTCCTGCCCTGAAACTCCTGCACTGAAATACGGCCCTAAAACACCTGCCTTGAAACTCAAGCCCCGAATCTTATGCCCTGAATCTCCTGCCTTGAAACTCATGCCCTGAATCTCATGCCCTCAAACTCTTGCTCTGAATCTCCTGCCCTGAAACCCCTGCACTGAAACACGTGCCCTAAAACACCTGCCTTGAAACTCAAGCCCCGAATCTCATGCCTGAATCTCCTGCCCTGAATCTTCTGCCTTGAACTCATGCCCTGAATCTCATGCCCTCAAACTCTTGCACTGAAACACCTACCCTAAAACTCATGCCCTGAATCTCATGCCCTGAAATTCCTGCCCTGAAACTCATGCCCTGAATCTCATGCCCTGCAACTCTTGCACTGAAACACCTACCCTAAAACTCATGCCCTGAAGCTCATGCCCTGAAATTCTGCCCTGAACTCATGCCCTGAATCTCATGCCCTGAAACTCCTGCCATGAAACTCTTGCCCTGAATCTCATGCCCTGAAACTCCTGCCATGAAACTCCTGCCCTGAAACTGCTGCCCTGAATCTCAAGCCTGAAACCACAGACCTGAAACTCATGCCCTGAAACTCATGACCTGAATCTCATGCCCTGAAACTCATGCCCTGAATCTCATGCCGTGAAACTCCTGCCCTCAAATTCATGCACTGAACTCATGCCCTGAATCTCCTGTCCTGAAACTCATGCCCTGAATCTCACGCCCTGAATCTCATGCCCTGAAATTCATGCACTGAAATTCATCCCCTGAATCTCATGCTCTGAAACTCAAGCCCTGATTCTCCTGCCCTGAAACTCATGCGCTGAAACTCATGCCCTGAATCTCATGCCCTGAAACTGCTGCTCTGAAACTGCTGCGCTGAATCTCAAGCCCGGAAACCACAGACCTGAAACTCATGCCCTGAAACTCATGTACTGAATCTCATGCCCTGAAACTCATGTCCTGAATCTCATGCCCTGAAACTCATGCCCTGAATCTCATCCCTGAAACTACTGCACTGAAACTCATGTCCTCAATCTCATGCCCTGAAACTCCTTCACTGAAAATCATGCCCTGAAACTCATGCCTGAATATCAAGCCCTGAAACTCATGCCCTGAAACTCATGCCCTGAATCTCATGCCCTGAAACTGCTATTCTGAAACTGCTGCGCTGAATCTCAAGCCCGGAAACCACAGACCTGAAACTCATGCCCTGAAAGTCATGTACTGAATCTCAAGCCCTGAAACTCATGTCCTGAATCTCATGCCCTGAAACTCCTGCCCTCAAACCCATGCACTGAAACTCATGCCCTGAATCTCATGCCTTGAAACTCCTGTCCTGAATCTCATGCCCTGAAATTCATGCCCTGAATCTCATGCCCTGAAACTCCTGCCCTCAATCTCATGCACTGAAACTCATGCCCTGAATCTCATGCCTTCAAACTCCTGTCCTGAATCACATGCCCTGAAACTCATGCCCTGAATTACATGCCCTGAAACTCTTCACTGAAAATCATGCCCTGAAACTCATGCTTGAATATCAAGCCCTGAAACTCATGCCCTGAAACTCATGCCGTGAATCTCATGCCCTGAAAACTGCTGCTCTGAAACTGCTGCCCTGAATCTCAAGCCCTGAAACCACAGACCTGAAACTCATCCCCTGAAACTCATGTCCTGAATCTCATGCCCTGAAACTCATGCCCTGAATCTCATGCCGTGAAACTCCTGCCTCAAACTCATGCACTTAAACTCATGCCTTGAATCTCCTGTCCTGAAACTCTTGCCCTGAATCTCATGCGTGAAACCCCTGCCCTCAAACTCATGCACTGAAACTCATGTC
This sequence comes from Mobula birostris, assembly GCF_030028105.1. Lineage (NCBI taxonomy): Eukaryota > Metazoa > Chordata > Chondrichthyes > Myliobatiformes > Myliobatidae > Mobula > Mobula birostris. The sequence continues at coordinate 37,894 of NW_027276159.1, forward strand.
CTGAATCTACTGTCCTGAAACTCATGCCCTGAATCTCATGCCCTGAAATTCATGCACTGAAACTCATCCCCTGAATGTCATGCTCTGAAACTCAAGCCCTGATTCTCATGCCCTGAATATCATACCCCGAAACTCCTGCCCTGAATCACCTGCCCTGAAACTGCTGCGCTGAAACTGCTACGCTGAATCTCAAGCCCGGAAACCACAGATCTGAAACTCATGCCCTGAAACTCATGTCCTGAATCTCATGCCGTGAAACTCCTGCCCTCAACTCATGTCCTGAATCTCATGCCCTGAAAATCATGCCCTGAATCTCATGCCGTGAAACCCTGCCCTCAAACTCATGCACTGAAACTCATGCCCTGAATCTCCTGTCCTGAAACTCATGCCCTGAATCTCATGCCCTGAATCTCATGCCCTGAAATTCATGCACTGAAACTCATCCCCTGAATGTCATGCTCTGAAACTGAAGCCCTGATTCTCCTGCACTGAAACTCATGTACTGAATCTCATGCCCTGAAACTCATGTCCAGAATCTCATGCCCTGAAACTACTGCCCTCAAACTCATGCACTGAAACTGATGCCCTGAATCTCATGCCTTCAAACTCCTGCCCTGAATCACATGCCCTGAAATTCATGCCCTGAAACTACTGCACTGAAACTCATGTCCTGAACCTCATACCCTGAAACTGCTGCACTGAATATCATGCCATGAATCTCATATCCTGAAACTCATGCCCTGAATCTCATGCCGTGAAACCCCTGCCCTCAAACTCATGCACTGAAACTCATGCCCTGAATCTCCTGTCCTGCAACTCATGCCCTAGAAACTCATGTCCTGAAACTCATGCACTGAAACTCATGCCCTGAATCTCCTGTCCTGAAACTCTTGCACTGAATCTCATGCCTTGAAACCCCTGCCCTCAAACTCCTGCACTGAAACTCAAGCCCTGATTCTCCTGCCCTGAAACTCATGCCATGAATTTCATGCCCTGAAACTGCTGCTCTGAAACTGCTGCGCTGAATCTCAAGCCCGGAAACCACAGACCTGAAACTCATGCCTGAAACTCATGTCCTGAATCTCATGCCCTGAAACTCCTGCCCCCAAACTCATGCCCTGAATCTCATGCCCTGAAACTCATGCCGTGAATCTCATGCCGTGAAACCCCTGCCCTCAAACTCATGCACTGAAACTCATGCCCTGAATCTCCTGTCCTGAACTCATGCCCTGAATCTCATGCCCTGAAATTCATGCACTGAAACTCATCCCCTGAATGTCATGCTCTGAAACTCAAGCCCTGATTCTCCTGCCCTGAAACTCACGCCCTGAATCTCATACACTGAAACTCCTGCCCTGAATCTCATGCCCTGAAACTGCTATCTGAAACTGCTGCGCTGAATCTCAAGCCCGGAACCACAGACCTGAAACTCATGCCCTGAAAGTCATGTACTGAATCTCAAGCCCTGAAACTCATGTCCTGAATCTCATGCCCTGAAACTCCTGCCCTCAAACCCATGCACTGAAACTCATGCCCTGAATCTCATGCCTTGAAACTCCTGTCCTGAATCTCATGCCCTGAAATTCATGCCTGAATCTCATGCCCTGAAACTCCTGCCCTCAATCTCATGCACTGAAACTCATGCCCTGAATCTCATGCCTTCAAACTCCTGTCCTGAATCACATGCCCTGAAACTCATGCCCTGAATTACATGCCCTGAAACTCCTTCACTGAAAATCATGCCCTGAAACTCATGCCTTGAATATCAAGCCCTGAAACTCATGCCCTGAAACTCATGCCGTGAATCTCATGCCCTGAAACTGCTGCTCTGAAACTGCTGCCCTGAATCTCAAGCCCTGAAACCACAGACCTGAAACTCATCCCCTGAAACTCATGTCCTGAATCTCATGCCTGAAACTCATGCCCTGAATCTCATGCCGTGAAACTCCTGCCCTCAAACTCATGCACTTAAACTCATGCCTTGAATCTCCTGTCCTGAAACTCTTGCCCTGAATCTCATGCCGTGAAACCCCTGCCCTCAAACTCATGCACTGAAACTCATGTCCTGAATCTCCTGTCCTGAAACTCATGCCCTGAATCTCATGCCCTGAAATTCATGCACTGAAACTCATCCCTGAATGTCATGCTCTGAAACTCTTGCACTGAAACACCTACCCTAAAACTCATGCCTGAACCTCATGCCCTGAATTTCCTGCCCTGGAACTCCTGCCATGAAACTCTTGCCCTGAATCTCATGCCCTGAAACTCCTGCCATGAAACTCCTACCCTGAAACTGCTGCCCTGAATCTCAAGCCCTGAAACCACAGACCTGAAACTCATGCCCTGAAACTCATGTCCTGAATCTCATGCCCTGAAACTCATGCCCTGAATCTGAAGCCCTGAAACTGCTGCGCTTGAAACTGCTGCGCTGAATCTCAAGCCCGGAAACCACAGACCTGAAACTCATGCCCTGAAACTCCTGCCCTCAAACTCATGTCATGAATCTCATGCCCTGATAATTATGCCCTGAATCTCATGCCGTGAAACCCTGCCCTCAAACTCATGCACTGAAACTCATGCCCTGAATCTCCTGTCCTGAACTCATGCCCTGAATCTCATGCCCTGAAATTCATGCACTGAAACTCATCCCCTGAATGTCATGCTCTGAACTCAAGCCCTGATTCTCCTGCCCTGAAACTCATGTACTGAATCTCATGCCCTGAAACTTCTGCCCTGAAACTCATTCACTGAATCTCATGCGCTAAATCTCATGACCTCAAACTCAAACCGAGAATCTCCTGTCCTGAAACTCATGCCCTGAATCTCAAGCTCTGAAATCCCTGCCCTGATACTCATGCACTGAAAGACATGCCCTGAAACTCTTGCACTGAAACTCTGGCACTGAAACACCTGCCCTGAATCTCCAGCCCTGAATCTCCTGCCCTGAAACTGCTGCCCTGAATCTCAAGCCCTGAAACCAGAGATTGAAACCCATGCCCTGAAACTCATGCCCTGAATCTCATGCCGTGAAACTCCTGCCCTCAAACTTATGCACTGAAACTCATGCTCTGAATCTCCTGCCCTGAAACTCCTGCACTGAAATACGTGCCCTAAAACACCTGCCTTGAAACTCAAGCCCCGAATCTCATGCCCTGAATCTCCTGCCCTGAATCTCCTGCCTTGAAACTCATGCCCTTAATATCACGCCCTCAAACTCTTGCACTGAAACACCTGCCCTAAAACACATGCCCTGAATGTCATGCCCTGAAATTCCTGCTCTAAACTCATGCCCTGAATCTCATGCACTGAAACTCTTGCACTGAAACACCTGCCCTAAAACACATGCCCTGAATGTCATGCCCTGAAATTCCTGCCCTGAAACTCATGCCCTGAATCTCATGCCCTGAAACTCTTGCACTGAAACACCTACCCTAAAACTCATGCCCTGAAACCTCATGCCCTGAATTTCCTGCCCTGGAACTCCTGCCATGAAACTCTTGCCCTGAATCTCATGCCCTGAAACTCCTGCCATGAAACTCCTACCCTGAAACTGCTGCCCTGAATCTCAAGCCCTGAAACCACAGACCTAAAACTCATGCCCTGAACTCATGTCCTGAATCTCATGCCCTGAAACTCATGCCCTGAATCTCATGCCGTGAAACTCCTGCCCTCAAACTCATGCACTGAAACTCATACCCTGAATCTCCTGTCCTGAAACTCTTGCACTGAATCTCATGCCTTGAAACCCCTGCCCTCAAACTCCTGCACTGAAACCCAAGCCCTGATTCTCCTGCCCTGAAACTCATGCCCTGAAGGTCATACCCTGAAACTCCTACCCTGAATCACCTGCCCTGAAACTCATGCCCTGAATCTCATGCCCTGAAACTGCTGCTCTGAAACTGCTGCGCTGAATCTCAAGCCGGAAACCACAGACCTGAAACTCATGCCCTGAAACTCATGTACTGAATCTCATGCCCTGAATCTCTTGCCCTGAAACTCCTGCCATGAAACTCCTGCCCTGAAACTGCTGCCCTGAATCTCAAGCCCTGAAACCACAGACCTGAAACTCATCCCCTGAAACTCATGTCCTGAATCTCATGCCCTGAAACTCATGCCCTGAATCTCATGCCGTGAAACTCCTGCCCTCAAACTCATGCACTTAAACTCATGCCCTGAATCTCCTGTCCTGAAACTCTTGCCCTGAATCTCATGCTGTGAAACCCCTGCCCTCAAACTCATGCACTGAAACTCATGCCCTGAATCTCCTGTCCTGAAACTCATGCCCTGAATCTCATGCCCTGAAATTCATGCACTGAAACTCATCCCCTGAATGTCATGCTCTGAAACTCAAGCCCTGATTCTCATGCCCTGAATATCATACCCCGAAACTCCTGCCCTGAATCACCTGCCCTGAAACTCATGCGCTGAATCTCAAGCCCTGAAATTGCTGCGCTGAATCTCAAGCCCGGAGACCACAGATCTGAAACTCATGCCCTGAAACTCATGTCCTGAATCTCATGCCCTGAAACTCCTGCCCTCAAACTCATGTCCTGAATCTCATGCCCTGAAAATCATGCCCTGAATCTCATGCCGTGAAACCCTGCCCTCAAACTCATTCACTGAAACTCATGCCCTGAATCTCCTGTCCTGAAACTCATGCCCTGAATCTCATGCCCTGAATCTCATGCCCTGAAATTCATGCACTGAAACTCATCCCTGAATGTCATGCTCTGAAACTCAAGCCCTGATTCTCCTGCCCTGAAATTCATGTACTGAATCTCATGCCCTGAAACTGATGTCCAGAATCTCATGCCTGAAACTCCTGCCCTCAAACTCATGCACTGAAACTCATGCCCTGAATCTCATGCCTTCAAACTCCTGTCCTGAATCACATGCCCTGAAACTCATGCCCTGAAACTACTGCACTGAAACTCATGTCCTGAACCTCATACCCTGAAACTGCTGCACTGAATATCATGCCATGAATCTCATATCCTGAAACTCATGCCCTGAATCTCATGCCGTGAAACCCCTGCCCTCAAACTCATGCACTGAAACTCATGCCCTGAATCTCCTGTCCTGAAACTCATGCCCTGAAACTCATGTCCTGAATCTCATGCCCTGAAACTCATGCCCTGAATCTCATGCCGTGAAACTCTGCCCTCAAACTCATGCACTGAAACTCATGCCCTGAATCTCCTGTCCTGAAACTCTTGCACTGAATCTCATGCCTTGAAACCCCTGCCCTCAAACTCCTGCACTGAAACTCAAGCCCTGATTCTCCTACCCTGAATCACCTGCCCTGAAACTCATGCCTGAATCTCATGCCCTGAAACTGCTGCTCTGAAACTGCTGCGCTGAATCTCAAGCCCGGAAACCACAGACCTGAAACTCATGCCCTGAAACTCATGTCCTGAATCTCATGCCCTGAAACTCCTGCCCTCAAACTCATGCCCTGTATCTCATGCCCTGAAACTCATGCCGTGAATCTCATGCCGTGAAACCCCTGCCCTCAAACTCATGCACTGAAACTCATGCCCTGAATCTCCTGTCCTGAAACTCATGCCCTGAATCTCATGCCCTGAAATTCATGCACTGAAACTCATCCCCTGAATGCTCATGCTCTGAAACTCAAGCCCTGATTCTCCTGCCCTGAACTCTCGCCCTGAATCTCATACACTGAAACTCCTGCCCTGAAACTCATGCCCTGAAACTCATGCTCTGAATCTCTTGCCCTGAAACTCCTGCCATGAAACTCCTGCCCTGAAACTGCTGCCCTGAATCTCAAGCCCTGAAACCACAGACCTGAAACTC
>NW_027276160.1:0-43707 GCF_030028105.1 Mobula birostris
GCAAAATAGGGGAAGATATGAGAGGTGCGCAAAAACACTGCAATATAGGGGAAGCTATAGGAGGTGCACAAAAACACTGCAATATAGGGGAAGCTATGAGAGGTCTGTGAAATGTCAGCGATATAGGGGAAGGTAAGAGAGGTGCATGAAGACACGGCGATTTCAAGGAAGCTATGAGAGGAGTGTGAAAACACAGCGACAAAGGGGAAGCTATGAGAGGTCTGCGAAAACATAGTGATACAGGGGAAGCTATGGTAGGTGCGAGAAAACTCTGATGTAGTGGAAGTTATGAGAGGCATGCAAAAACAGGGTGATATAGGGGAAGGTATGAGAGTGCGCGAAAACACTGCGATACAGGGCAATGTATCAGAGGTGCGCTAAGCACAGCGATATAGGGGAAGGTATGAGAGAGCAAAAACACAGCAATATAGGGGAAGCTGCGGGAGGTGCACGAAAACACAAAGAGGTAGGTGAATCTATTAGAATCTAAATGCTACGATATAGGAGAAAGTATTAGAGGTGTCCGAAAACACAGCGATATAGGGTAAGGCATGAGAGGTGCACGAAAACACAGCAAAATATGAGAAGGTATGAGAGTGTCACGAAAACGGCGAAATAGGGGAAGTTATGGGGGGTGAGCGAAAACAGAGCAATATAGGAGAAGGTATGAAGGTGTACGAAAACACAGCGATGTAGGGGAAGTTATCAGATGTGCGGGAAAACACAGTGATATAGGGGAAGCTATGAGCGGTTTGGGAAAACACAGCGATATTGGGGAATCTGTGGGAGGTGTGCGAAAACAGTGCAATATAACGGAAGCTATGAGAGGTGCGCGAAATGTCAGCAATATAAGGGAAGGTATGAGAGGTGCGCGAAAACACAGCGATAAAGGGGAAGGTATGTGAGTAGGTGAAAACACGGCGATACAGGGCAATGTATCAGAGGTGCGCTAAAACACAGAGACATAGGGGAAGATATGAGAGAGCAAAAACACAGCGATATAGGGGAAGCTGCGGGAGGTGCACGAAAACACAGCAAGATAGCGGAATGTTTCAGAGGTGCGCGAAAATGCTGCGATATAAGGGAAAGTATGAGAGGTGTGCAAAAACACGGCGATATAGGGTAAGGCATGAGAGGTGCACAAAAGCACAAAAACAGGGTGATATAGGGGAAGGTATGAGAGTGCGCGAAAACACTGCGATACAGGGCAATGTATCAGAGGTGCGCTAAGCACAGCGATATATGGGAAGGTATGAGAGTGGCAGGAAAACACGGCGAAATAGGGGAAGTTATGGGGGGTGAGCGAAAACAGAGCGATATAGGGGAAAGTATGAGAGGGGTGCGAAAACACGGCGATGTAGGGTAAGGCATGAGAGGTGCGCGAAAACACTGCGAAATATGGGAAGGTATGGGGGGTGAGCGAAAACAGAGCGTTATAGTGAAAGGTATGAGAGGTGTGCGAAAACACAGCGATGTAGGGGAAGTTATCAGAGGTGCGGGAAAACACAGTGATACAGGGGAAGCTATGGGAGGTGCGTGAAAACATGGCGATATAGGGGAAACTATGAGACGTACCAGAAAATGCAGCGATTTAGGGGAAGGTATGAGAGGTGCGCGAAAGCACAGCGATATTGGGGAATCTATGGGAGGTGTGCAAAAACAGTGCAATATAAGGGAAGCTATGAGAGGTGCGCGAAATGTTGGCGATATTAGGGAAGGTATGAGAGGTGCGCGAAAACACAGCGATACAGGGGAAGGTATGGGAGTGCGTGAAAACACGGTGATACAGGGCAATGTATCAGAGGTGCACTAAAACACAGCAACATAGGGGAAGGTATGAGAGAGCAAAAACACAGCGATATAGGGAAAGTTGCGGGAGATGAGCAAAAACAGAACGATATAGGGGAAGGTATGAGTGGTGTGCGAAAACACAGCGATGTAGGGGAAGTTATCAGAGGTGCGGGAAAACACAGTGATACTGGGGAAGTAATGGGAGGTGCGTGAAAACACTGCGATATAGGGGAAACCATGAGAGGTGCCCGAAAACGCAGCGATATAGGGGAAGCTATGAGAGGTTTGGGAAAACACAGCGATATAGGGGAAGGTATGAGAGGTGCACGAAAACACGACGATATTGCAGAAGATATGAGATGTGCGCGAAAACACAGCGATGTAGGGGAAGCTATGGGAGGTGCTCAAAAACGCTGCAATATAGGGGAAGCTATAAGAGGTGAATGAAAAACAGCGATTTAGGGGAAGGTATGAGAGGTGCGCAAAAACAAACGATATCGGGGAATCTATGGGAGGTGCGCTAAACAGTGCAATATCAGGGTATCAGTGAGAGGTGCGCGAAATGTTGGTGATATAAGGGAAGGTATGAGAGTTGCGCGGAAACACAGCGATATAGAGGAAGCTATGAGAGGTGTGCGAATACACAGTGACAAAGTGGAAGCTATGAGAGGTGAGTGAAAACAGAGCGATATAAGGGAAGGTATGAGAGGTGTGCGAAAACACAGCAATATTGAGGAAGCTGAGAGGTGTGCGAAAACACAGCGATATAGGAGAAGCTATGAGAGGTGTGCGAAGACACAGCGATACAGGGGAAGGTATGAGAGAGCAAAAACACAGCGATATAGAGGAAGCTGCGGGAGGTGCACGAAAACACAGCGAGATAGCAGACTGTATTAGATGTGAGCAAAAACACAGTGATCAAGGGGAAGGTATGGGAGGTCTGCGCAAACTGGGCGATATAGTTGAAGGTATGAGAGATGCGTGAAAAGACAGTGATCTGGGGGAAGGTATGAGAGGTGTGCGAAAATACACCTCGACCCTAGCCTCTAGCCTCTCGGCAAGCCTTGCATCTAGCATTTAGCTGTTAGCCAATACTCGCCACTAGCCATACCTCGCCTCGCCACTTTAAACTTGTGCAGACAGATATTTTTTGAAGGTTTTGAAATGATTCTTTCTTTGGCATACTCTAATGTAGGTGTGAGAGGGTTTGGTGTTGTTCCCGGATTTGGGTGTGTCTGTGGGTTTTCAATAGTGACGAATCTCAAGTTTGTTTCATTTTTAGGGATTATAGGCACTTCATGTTTTTTTTTCAGATTTGTTGGTATTGTGTTTTGAAATTGGAGGTTGCTACTCAAAATTTGCATACGAACACCTTCCTGTTTGCCGTTAACGCTCACAGCCTCGTCTACTTCCTGACTCCATCTCCGGACCTCGTTCCTTGCAACACAACGACTAAATCTGCGCGCATCTCAATAATCCACATGAGCCACCAGAAGCTGTGTGCACCCCTGCATTTTATGACAAACCTCTAAAGCTCCTCAATCCCCTAATCAGTGCGCACCCTCATGCTGCGTTTTTTAATGTCGAAGCAGCCATTTTCTGAACTGTTTGACACGGTTTATGCTCGAAGATAATCGCATGTGCGTTTGGATTCAATGCGGGCTTGAAGTTACACCAAGATTTGCAAAGAATTTACAATGATTTTTTTTCTTCCCGAGACAACGATTTTCTGAACTGTTTGAAATGAATGTTGCTCTGAAAAAGTCTGTTATGCCTGCGGGTGTTTCAGCGGGGTTGGGGTGCGCACCAAATTGCGGAAAACGCAGTGGCTGTGAATATGGGTGCGCACGGAGTTTTGGGGTGAACATGATTTGGGGGTGCGCACTTATTTAGGGCTGCGTTCTCGCACATGAGGGTGCGCATTGATTTGGGGATTGAGTAGCTTTACAGCACGGATTCTGGTGGCTCACGTGGATTATTGAGATGCGCGCAGATTTAGTCGTTGTGTTGCAAGGAACGAGGCCCGGAGATTAAGTTAGGAAGTAGACGAGGGTGTGAGCGTTAATGGCAAACAGGAAGGTGTTCAGGGAAGCAGAATGTAAGCATAACTATCCTGAGACGGAGCGTAGAAAGGAAAGCGGCAGGCAAAACCTCTCTTGGCACGGAGAGACGAAATTACACAGGTAAACCTCGGTGCTGAAGTAAAACTTAGAATACTTGACACGGAGAGACTGAGTTTCAGAGGTCACCATCGGAACTAAATTGGAAGTTGGGAAACTTACCTTGACACGGAGAGACTGAGTTCCACAGGTAAATATCGGGACTGGAGCGAACTTAAACACACAATCCGAAGCGGTCGGGAAACGAGAGGCGAGGTATGGCAAGAGGCTAGAGGCGAGAGGCGAGGCACCTATCATACCTTCCCCCTACATCGCTGTGCTTTCGCTACTCTCATAACTTCCCCTAAATCGGTGTGTTTTCTCGCACCTCTGACACATTCCACTGTATCGCCGTGTTTTCGTGCACCTCCCATAGCTTCCGCTACATCGCTGTGTTTTCGTGCACCTCTCATACCTTCCCCAAAATCGCTGTCTTTTCGTGCACCTCTCATAGCTTCCCCTATGTCGCCGTGTTTTCGCGTACCTCGCATAGCTTCCCCTACATCGTTGTGTTTTCGCGCACCTCTCATACCTTCCCCTATATCGACGTGTTTTCACACACCTCTCATACCTTCACATATATCACTGTGTTTTCGCGCACCTCTCATACCTTCCCCAATATCGTTGTGTTGATTACGTGGAGGTGCGCAAAAACACATCGATATAGGGGAAGTTACGAGAGGTGCGCGAAAAGACCAATATATGGGAAGCTATGAGAGGTGCGCTAAAACATCACAAAATATGGGAAGCTATGAGATTTGCGTGAAAACACGGCAAAGAATGGGAAACTATGGGAGGTGCGCAAAAACAGCGATTGGAGGAAGCTGTGGGAGGTGCGCAAAATCACTGCAATATAGGGGAAGCTATAGGAGGTGCGTGAAATCACAGCGTTATCGGGGAATCTATGAGAGGTGCATGAAAAAACAATAATTTAGGGGACGGTATGAGAGTTGCATGAAAACAGCGATATTGGGGAATCTATGGGAGGTGCGTGAAAACAGCGCAATATAAGGGAAGCTATGAGAGCTGTGCGTAATGTCGGCGATATAGGGGAAGGTATGAGAGGTGCGCGAAAACACGGCGATATGGAGGAAGCTATGAGAAGTGCGCGAAAACACAGCGATACAAGGGAAGCTATGGTAGGTGCGTAAAAACACAGCGATGTAGCGAAAGGTATGAGAGGCGTGCAAAAACACGGCAATATAGGGGAAGGTATGAGAGTGCGCAAAAACACGGCGATACAGGGCATTTTATCAGAGGTGTGCTAAAACACAGCGATATAGGGGAAGACATGAGAGGTGCGCGAAAACACGGCAAAATATGGGAAGGTATGAGAGGGGCACGAAAACACGGCGAAATAGGGGAAGTTATGAGAGGTGTGCAAAAACACGGCGATATAGCGGAAGCTATGGGAGGTGCACAAAAACATAGCGATATAGGGGAATGGATGAGAGGTGAGCAAAAACACAGTGACCTAGGGGAAGCTATGGGAGGTCTGCGTAAACACGGCGATATAGATGAAGGTATGGGAGTTGCGCGATATTGGGGAAGGTATGAGAGGTGCGCTGAAACACATCGGTATAGGGGAAGGTACGAGAGGTGAGAAATAAAACACAGCGAGAAAGGGGAAGCTATGAGAGGTGCTTGAAAACGCAGCCATATAGGGGAATGTATGAGAGGTGCGGGAAAACACTGCGATATAGGGGAAGTTTTGAGAGATGAGCGAAGAAACAGCTGAAAAAGAAATGTATGAGAGGTGCGCGAACACACGGCGATATACGTGAAGGTATGAGAGGTGCGTGAAAACATGACGATATAGAGGAAGGTATGAGATATGAGCGAAAACACAGCTAAAAGTGTGAGGTATGAGAGGTGCACGAGAACACGGCAATATAGGGGAAACTAACAGAGGTGCACAAAAACACAGCGATATAGGGGAAGTTATGGGAGGTGCGATATAGGGGAAAGTATAAAAGGCACACAAAAACAGCGATATATGGGCAGCTATAGGAGCAGCGTGAAAACACAGTGACATAGGGAAGGCATGAGAGGTGCACGAGATCACAGTGATATAGGGGAAGCTATTGGAGGTGTGCGAAAACACAGCGATATAGTGGAAGGGATGAGAGGTGAGCGGAAACACAGCGACTTAGGGGAAGCTATGGGAGATTCCTGAAAACACAGCAATATAGGGGAAGGTCTGGGAGTCTGCGAAGACACGGCGATAGAGGGAAAGGTATGAGAGATGAGAGAAAACTCAGCTAAAAAGGGGAATGTATCAGATATGCGTGAGAAAATAGCGATATAGGCAAAGCTATGAGAGCTGCGCTAAAACACAGCGATATGGGGGAAGCTATTAGAGGTGCCTGAAAACAGAGCGATATAGTGGAAGTTATGAGAGGTACACAAAAACATGACATAATAGTGGAATGTCTGAGAGGTGCGCGAAAATACGGCAATATAGGGGAAGCTTTGAGAGGTGGGCTAAAACACAGCTATATAGGGGAAGCTATGGGAGGTGTGTGACAACACAGCGATATAGGGGAAGCTATGGGAGATGCGCAAAACAATTGCGATATAGAGAAAGCTATGAGAAATGCGTGAAAACAGAGTAATATTGGGGAAGGTATGAGAGCTGCGAGAATACACATAGATATAGGGGAAGCTATGGGAGTTGCGTGAAAACAGGGCGATATATGTGAAGGTATGAGAGGTGCTTTAATACACATCGATATAGGGGAATGTATGATAGATGAGCGAAAACTCAGCTAAAAAAGGGAAGGTATGAGATGTGCGCGAGAACACGGCGATATAGGCAAAGCTATCAGAGGTGAGCAAAAACATAGCGATGTAGAGGAAGTTATGAGAGTTGCGCGAAAACAGAACGATATAGGGGAAGCTATGCGAGGTGCGCGAAAACATGGTGATATAGGGGAAGTTATGAGAAGTGCGCGAAAACACGGCGATACAGTGGAAGGAATGAGAGCTGCGCGAAAAGACAGCGATATATGGGAAGCTATAGGAGGTGCACAAAAATAGAGTGAGAAAGGTATGAAAGGTCTGAGAAAACACAGCAATATAGGGGAAGCTATGGGAGGTGCGTGAAAGCACGGCAATATAAGAGAAGGTTTGAGAGGTGTATGGAAACATAGCGATGTAGGGGAAGTTATGCGAGGTGCGCCAGAACACGGCTATATAGGGGAAGGTATGAGAGGTGCGCAAAAACACAGCGATTTGGGGGAATCTATGAGAGGCGCGCGAAAACACGGTGAAAAATGGGAAGTTACGCGAGGTCAGTGAAAACAGGGCGATACAGAGGAAGTGATGAGAGGTGCACGAGAGCACAGCGACATAGGGGAAGCTATGGGAGATGCGTGAAAACTGAGCAATATAGGGGAAGTTATGAGAGCTGCTTGATGACACAACGATATAGGAGAAGATATGAGATGTGCGCGATAACACAGTGATATAGGGGAAGCTATGAGAGGTGCGCGAAAACACCACGATTTGGGGGAAGCTATCAGAAGTGCACGAAAACATTGCAATATATGGCAAGTTATGAGAGTTGCACGATAACACAGTGATGTAGGGGACGGCATGAGAAGTTCGTGAAAACACAGCGATATAGGGGAAGGTATGAGAGGTGCACGAAAACACAACGATATAGGAGAAGGTATGTGAGGTGCACAAGAACGGGGCGATACAGGGGAAGTTATGAGACGTGCCCGAAAACACAGCGATATAGGGGACGCTATGGGACGTGCGCGAAAACACAGTAATATAGAGGAAGGTATGAGAGGTGTATGAAAACTTGGCGATTTGGGAATGCATCAGAGGTGCGAGTAAACAGCGATGTAGGGGAAGTTATGAGAGGAGCGAAAACACAGCGATATAAGGAACGTTATGAGATGTGCATGAAAAAACGGCAATATAGGGGAAGATATGAGAGGTGCGCAAAAATACAGCGATATAGGAGAAGTTATGAGAGGTGCACGAAAACAGGGCGATATACGTGAAGGTACAAGGGGTGCACGAAAACACAGCGATATTGGCAAAGCTATGAGAGGTGAGCGAAAACACAGCAATATAGGGGAAGGTATGAGAGGTGTATGAAAACACAGCGATATAGGAGAAGCTCTTGTAGGTGCGCAAAAACACAGCGATATAGGGGAAACTATCAGAGATGCAGAAAACACAGCAATATAGGGGAAGCTATGGGAGGTGTGCGAAAACACAGCGATACAGGGGAAGGTATGAGAGGTGCGCGCAAAGACGGCGATATAGGGGAAGCTATTGGAACTGCGAATAAACACAGCAATATAAGGGAAGCTATGGGCAGTGTGCGAAAACACAGCGATACAGGGGAGGGTATGAGAGTTGTGCAAAAATACAGTGCTATTGGGGAATGTATGAAAGGTGCGCGAAAACGCGGTGATACAGGGGAAGGTGTGAGATGTGTGTGAAAACACAGCATTATTGTGGAAACTATGGGAGGTGCATGAAAACACAACGATATAGGGGAAGCTCTGGGAGGTGCGCAAAAACACAGGGATATAGGGGAAACAATCAGAAGTGCGCGAAAACACAGCAACATAGGGGAAGCTATAGGAGGTGCTCGAAAACACGGCGATATAGGCTAAGGTATGAGAGGTGCACGAAAACACGGTAATATTGGGGAAGGTATGAGAGATGAGCGAAATCATAGCTAAATGAGGAAGGCATGAGAGGTGCGCAGAACACGGCGATATTGGCAAAGCTATGAGAGGTGAGCGAAAACAGAGCGATATACGGGAAGGTATGATAGGTGCATGAAAACACAGCGATATAGGGGAAGCTCTTGTAGGTGCGTGAAAACACAGCGATATAGGGGAAACTATCAGAGGTGTGCGAAAACACAGCGATACAGGGGAAGATATGAGAGGTGCGGAAAAAGACAGTCATATTTTGGAAGGTATGGGTGGTGCGCGAAAGCACAGCGATAAGGGGAAGGTATTGGAGGTGCACGACAACGCAACGATATAGAGGAATGTATGAGAGGTGTGCAAAAACATGGCGATGTAGGGGAATGTCTGAGAGGTACGCGAAAACAGGGCGATACAGGCGAAGGTTTGAGGGTTGCATGAAAACACAGAAATACTGGGGAAGCAATGGGAGGTGCATGAAAACACAGCAATGTACGGGAAGGTATGGGACGTGCGCAAAAACACAGCTATACAGTGGAAGGTATGAAAGGTGCTCAAAAAGATGGCAATGTAGGAGAATGTATAGGTCGTGCACAAAAAGACGGTGATACAGGGCAAGGTATAAGAAGTGAACGAAAACACAGCGGTATAGGGGAAGGTATGGGAGGTGCATGAACACACAGCGATGTACGTGAAAGTATGAGTGGTGTGCAAAAACATAGCGAAATAGGGGAAGGTATGAGAGGTGAGCGAAAACACAGCAATATAGGGGAAGCTATGAGATATGAGAGAAAACACAGCTAAAAAGTGGAAGGGATGAGAGTTGCCCGAGACTACGGCAATATAGGCAAAGCTATGAGAGGTGAGTGAAAACATAGTGATATAGGAGAAGGTATGGGAGGTGCGTGAAAACACGACGATATAGAGGAAGATATGAGCAGTGCGCAAAAATACAGTGATATGGGGGAAACTATTAGAGGAGCACAGAAACACATTGATAAAGGGGAAGGTATGCGAGGTGCGCGAAAACACAGCGATATAGCGGACGCTATGAGAGGTGCGCGAAAACACAGCGATGTACGGGAAGGTATTGGAGGTCTACGAAAACGCACTGATATAGAGATATGTATGAGAGGTGCGCGAAAACCTGGTGATGTAGGGGAATGCCTGAGAGGTGCGTGAAAACAGAGCGATACAGGCGAATGTTTGAGGGTTGTGTGAAAACACAGCAAAGCACAGGAAGGTATGGGACGTGCGACATTATGGAAGGTATGATAGGTGCTCAAAGACCTGGCGATGTCAGAGAATGTATGAGTCGTGCACAAAAAACGGTGATACAGGGGAAGGTATGAAAGGTGCACAAAAACACAATGATATTGGGGAAGCTATGTGAGGTGCGGGAAAACACAGCGATATAGGGGAAACTATGAGAGGTGCATGAAATCACAGCGATAAAGGGTAAGCTATGGAAGGTGCGCGAAAACACAGAGATATAGGGGAAGGTATGAGAGGCACACGAAAACACAGCAATATACGGGAAGCTATGGGAGGTGCGTGAAAACACGGTGATATAGGGGAAGGTATGAGAGGTGCGCAAAAACACAGCGATGTAGGGGAAGCTATGAGAGGTGAGCGAAAACACAGCGACATAGGGGAAGCCATGGGAGGTTCCAGAAAACACAGCGATATAGGGGACAGTATGCGAGGTGCGCGAAAACACAGCGAGAAAGGGGAAGGTATGAGAGGTGCACGAAAACACAGTGATATAGGGGAAGCTATGGGACGTTCCTGAAAACACAGCGATATAGAAGAAGGTATGAGAGGTGCACGACAACACAGCAAAATAGGGGAAGGTATGAGATGTATGCGAAAAGACAACGATATAGGGGAAACTATCATAGGTGCACAAAAACACAGCGATATAGGGTGAGCTATGGGGGGTGAACGAATACACGGTGATATGGGGAAGCTATGAGAGGTACGCAAACACTCGGCGATATAGGGGAATGCATGAGATATGAGCGAAAACACAGCTAAAAAGTGGAAGGAATGAGAGTTGTGAGAGACTACAGTGATATAGGCAAAGCTATGAGACGTGAGCGAAAACACAGCAATATAGGGGAAGGTATGGGAGGTGCGTGAAAACACGGCGATATAGAGGAAGGTATGAGAGGTGCGTGGAAACATGGCGATATAGGGGAAGCTATGAGAGATGAGCAAAAACACATTTAAAAATGGGAGGTATGAGAGGTGCACGACAACACGGCGATATAGGGGAAGCTATGAGAGGGGAGTGAAAACTCAGTGATATAGGGGAAGGTATGAGAGGTGTGAGCTAACACATCGATATAGGGGAAGCTATGCGAGCTGTGTGAAAACAGGTTGATACAGGCGAAGGTTTGAGGGTTGCGTGAAAACACAGAAATACAGGGGAAGCAATGGGAGGTGCGCGAAAACACAGCAATGTACAGGAAGGTATGGGACGTGCGCAAAAACACAGCGATATAGTGGAAGTTATGAGAGGTGCTCAAAAACATGGCGATGTTGGAGATTTTGTATGAGTGATGCCCAATAAGACGACGATACAGGGGAAGGTATGAGAAGTGAGCAAAAACACAGCAATATAGGGGAAAGTATTAGAGGTGCACGAAAACACAGCAATATAGCGGAAGCTATGGTAAGTGTGCGAAAACACAGCGATACAGGGGAAGGTATGAGTGGTGCGCGAAAACACAACGATATAGGGGAAGATATGCGAGGTGCGCGAAAACACAGTGAGAAAGGCGAGGCTATGAGAGGTGCGTGAAAACACAGCCATATAGAGGAAGCTATGTGAGGTGCATGAACACACGGCGATATACGTGAAGGTATGAGAGGTGTAAGAAAACACGACTATATAGAGGAAGGTATGAGATATGAGCGAAAACACAGCTAAAATATGGAGGGTATGAGAGTCGCGCGAGAGCACGGCGATATAGGCAAAGCTATGGGAGGTGAGCGAAAACACAGCGATATAGGGGAAGCTATGGGAGGTGTGCGAAAAGACATTGATATAGGGGAAACTATCATAGGTGCATGAAAACACAGCGATATAGGGTAAGCTATGGGAGGTGCGCAAAAACACAGCAAAATAGTGGAGGTATGCAATGTGCGCGAAAACACAGCGATGTAGGTGAAGGTATGAGAGGTGAGCGAAAACAGAGCGACATAGGGGAAGCTATGATAGGTATGTGAAAATATAGTGATACGGGGGAAGTTATTAGTGGTGCGCGGAAACACATTGATATAGGGTAAACTATGAGGGGAGCGCGAAAACACAGCAATATAGTGGAAGGTATGAGAGGTGCGTAAAAACCTAGCGATATAGGGGAAGGTATGCAATGTGCGCAAAAACACAGCAATATAGCGGATGCTATAAGGGGTGCGTGAAAACAGAGCGATATAGGGGAAGGTATGAGAGGTGCACAAAAACACAGTGATATAGGGGAAGCTGTTGGAGGTGTGCGAAAATTTAGCAAATAGAGAAAGCTATGAGAGGTGCGCAAAAACAGAGCGATATACCTGAAGGTAGGCGAGGTGTGTGAAAACACAGCGATATACGGGAAGCTATGCGAGATGAGCCAAAAAAACACATTTAAAAAGGGGAGGTATGAGAGGTGCACGAAAACACAGCGATATAGGGGAAGCTGTGAGAGATGAGCGAAAACACATTTAAAAAGGGGAGGTATGAGAGTTGCGTGACAACACCACGATATAGGGGAAGCTATGGGAGGTGCAGGAATACACAGCCAGATAGGGGAAACTATGAGAGGTGCATGAAAGCATAGCGATATAGGAGAAGCTATGGGAGGTGTGTGAAAACACAGCGATATAGGGTAAGCTATGGAAGGTGCGCAAAAACACAGAGATATAGCGGAAGGTGTGAGAGGCACACGAAAACACAGCAATATATGGGAAGCTATGGGAGGTGCGTGAAAACACAGTGACATAGGGGAAGGTATGAGAGGTGAGTGAAAACACAGCAACATAGGGGAAGCCATGGGAGGTTCCAGAAAACACAGCGATATAGGGGAAGCTATGGGACGTTCCTGAAAACACAGCGATATAGGGGATGGTATGAGAGGTGCGCGACAACACAGCGATATAGGGGAAGGTATGCGAGGTGCGCGAAAATACAGCGATGTAGCGGAAGCTATGAGAGGTGCGCGAAAACACAGCGATATAGGAGAAGGTATGAGAGGTGCACGAAAACACAGCGATATGGGGATGCAATGGGAGGTGCGCGAAAACACGGCGATACAGGGGAATGTATGAGAGGTGCATAAAAACATGTCAATATAGGGGAAGCTATGAGAAATGAGTGAAAACACATTTAAAAAGGGGAGGTATGAGAGCTTTTGCGCACCTCTCATAGCTTCCCCTATATCGCCATGTTCTGGCGTACCTTGCATAGCTTCCCCTACATTGCTATGTTTTCACGCACCTCTCATACCTTCTCCTATATCACTGTGCATTCACGCACCTCCCATAGCTTCCCCTATATTGCTGTGTTTTCTCACACCTCTCATACCTTCCCCTCTCGCTCTGTTTTCGCTCAGCTCGCATTGCTTCCGCTATATCGTTGTGTTTTCGCGCACCTCTCATACCTTCCCCTATATCGCTGTGATTTGCTCACCTCTCATAGCTGTGCCAATATCGCCGTGTTTTGCACACCTCTCATAACTTCCCCTTTTTAGTTGAGTTTTCGCTCATCTCTCATACTTTCTCCTATATCGACGTGTTTTCACGCACCTCTCATACCTTCACGCATATCGCCGTGTTTTTGCGCACATCCCATAGCTTCCCCTATATCACTGTGTTTTCACGCACCTCTCATACGTTCCCCTTTATCGCAGTGTTTTCGCACACGTCCCATAGCTGCCCCTATATCGCTGTGTTTACACGCACTTTCATACCTTCCCCTATATCGCGGTGTTTTCACGCACCTCCCATACATTCCCCTATATCGCTGTGTTTTTGCACACTTCTCATAGCTTCCTATAGATCGCGATGTTTTCGCGCACCACTCATAGGTTCATCCAAATTGCTGTGTTTTTCCACACCTCTCATAGCTTCCCCTATATCACCAAGTTCTGGCGCACCTTGAATAGCTTCCCCTACATCGCTATGTTTTCATGCACCTCTCATACCTTCTCCTATATCGCCGTGATTTCATGCACCTCCCACAGCTTCCCCTATATTGCTGTGTTTTCTCACATCTCTCATACCTTCCCCTATATCGCTGTGTTTTCGCGCACCTCTCATAGCTTCCCATATATCGCCGTGTTCTGGCGTACCTTGCATAGCTTCCCCTACATCGCTATATTTTCGCGCTCCTCTCATACCTTCTCCTATATCCCCGTGCATTCACGCACCTCCCATAGCTTCCCCTACATTGCTGTGTTTTCTCACACCTCTCATACCTTCCCCTTTCTCGCTCTGTTTTCGTGCACCCAATATTCCCTATATCGCTTTATTTTCGCGCAGCTCGCATTGCTTCCACTATATCGTTGTGTTTTCGCACACCTCTCATACCTTCCCCCATATCATTGTGATTTGCTCACCTCTCATAGCTTTGCCTATATCGCCGTGTTCTTGCGCTCCTCTCATACCTTCCCCTTTTTAGTTGAGTTTTCACTCATCCCTCATACCTTCCCCTATATCGATGTGTTTTCACGCACCTCTCATACCTTCACGTATATCGCTGTGTTTTTGTGTACATCCCATAGCTTCCCCTATATCACTTTGTTTTCGCGTACCTCTCATATCTTCCCCTATATCTCCCTACTTTCACGCACCTCCCATAGTTTCCCCTATGTAGCTGTGCTCTCGTGCACCTCTCATCACTTCCGCTATATCGCCCTGTTTCCACGGACCTTCCATAGCTTCCCATTTTTCGCCGTATTATCGCGTACTTCTCATAGCTTCCTACATATTGCGATGTTTTCGCGCACCACTCATAGATTCCCCCAAATCGCTGTGCTTTCGCGCACATTTCATATTTTCTCCTATATCGCCGTGCGTTCACGCACCTCCCATAGCTTCCCCTATATTGCTGTGTTTTCTCACACCTCTCATACCTTCCCCATTCTCCCTCTGTTTTCGTGCACCTCCCATAGCTTCCCATATATCGCTGTGTTTTCGCGCATCTCTCGTAGCTTGACCTATATCGATGTGTTTTCGCGCTCCTCTCATAACTTCCCCTATATCGCTGTGTTTTCGTGCAGCTCGCATAGCTTCCACTATATCGTTGTGGTTTCAAGTACCTCTCATACCTTCCCCTATATCGCTGTGTTTTTGCTCACCTCTCACAGCTTTGCCTATATCACTGTGATCTCGCGTTCCGTTCATACCTTCCCCTTTTTAGCTGAGTTTTCGCTCATCTCTCAAACCTTCCCCTATATCGACGTGTTTTCACACACCTCTCATACCTTCACGTATATCGCTGTGTTTTCGCGCACCTCTCATACCTTCCACTATATCGCCGTGTTTTCTCGCACCTCTCGTACCTTCCTGTATATCGATGTGTTTTTGTGCACCTCTCATCCCTTCCCCGATATCACTGTGATTTTGCGCACATCCCAAGGCTTCCCCTATAGTGTTGTGTTTTCGCTCACCACTCATAGCTTCCTCTATATCACCGTGTTTTCGCGCACATCTCATTACTTCCCCTATATTGCTGTGTTATCAAGCAGCTCACATAACTTACTCTATATTACCACGTTTTCAAGGACCTCCCATTTCTTCCCATTTTTCAGCGTGTTTTTGCGCACCTCTCATAGCTTCCCCTATATCGCCGTGTTCTGGCGCACCTTGCATAGCTTCCCCTACATCGCTGTGTTTTCGCGCACCTCTCATACCTTCCACTATATCGCTATGTTTTTGCGCATCTCTCGTAGCTTCCCCTATATCCATGTGTTTTCGTGCGCCTCTCATAACTTCCCCTATATCGTTGTGTTTTCGCGTACCTCTCATACCTTCCCCTATATCGCTGTGTATTTGCTCACCTCTCACAGCGAGCCTATATTGCCGTGTTCTCGCTCACCTCTCATACCTTTCCCTTTTTAGCTGAGATTTTGCTCATCTCTCACACTTTCCCCTATATCGACGTGTTTTCACGCACCTCTCATACCTTCACGTATATCGCTGTGTTTTCGCGCACTTCCCATAGTTTTCCCTATATCACTGTGTTTTCACGCACCTCTCAACCCTTCCCCGATATCACTGTGATTGCGCGCGCCACTCAAGTCCTCCTCTATATCGCTGTGTTTTCACTCACCTCTCATAACTTCCCCTATATCGCTGTGTTTTCACGCACCTCTGATACCTTCCACGAAATCGCAGTGTTTTAGCGCACCTCTCGTAGCTTCCCCAATATCGCTGTGTTTTTACGCACCTCTCATAGCTTTGCCTATATCGCCGTGTTCTCGCGCACCTCTGATACCTTCACCTTTTTAGCTGTGTTTTCGGTCACCTCTCATAGCTTCCCCTATACCACCTAGTTTTCACGCACATCTCATTACTTCCCCTTTATCGCTGTGTTAGCAAGCAGCTCAAATAACTTCCCCTATATCGCCATATTTTCAGAGACCTCCCATAGCTACCCCTCTATCGCTGTGTTTTCGCGCACCTCTCATAGCTTTCTATATATTGCAATTTTTTCGCACACTTCTCATAGCTTCCCCCCAATCGCTGTGTTTTCGCGCACCTCTCATAGCTTCGCCTCCACCACTATCGTTTCGCACACCTCTCATACCTTCTCCATATATCGCCATGATATCATGCACCTCCCATAGCTTCCCATATATCGCTGTGTTTTCGTGCACCTTTCATACTGTGCACTATATCGCTATGTTTTCGTGCACATCTCGTAGCTTCCCCTATATCGCTGTGTTTTTGCTCACCTCTCATAGCTTTGCCTATATCGCCATATTCTCATGCACCTCTCATACCTTCCCCTTTTTAGCTGAGTTTTCACTCATCTCTCAAACCTTCCCCTATATCGATGTGTTTTCACACACCTCACATACCTTCACGTATACCGCCGTGTTTTCGTGCACCTCCCATAGCTTCCCCTTTATCATTATGTTTTCGCGCACCTCTCATACCTTCCCCTATATCGCCATGTTTTCACGCACCTCTCATAGTTTCCCATATATTGCAGTGTTTTTGCGCACCTCGTATACCTTCCCCTATATCGCTGTGTTTTCGCGCACCTCTCATAGCTTCCCGCTTATCACTGTCTTTTCGCTCTCCTCTCTTTCCTACCCCGATATCGCCCTGTATTCACGCACCTCCCATAGATTCCCATATATCGCCGTATTTTCGTGCACCTCTCATACCTTCCACTTTTTTGCTGTGTTATCGCGCACCTCTCATAGCTTCCCCTCTATTGCTGTGTTCTCGTGCACCTCTGATAGGTTTCCATATATTGCAATATTTTCGCGCACCTCTCATAGCTTCCCTCAAATCACTGCGTTTTCGCGCACCTCTCATAGCTTCCCCCAAATCACTGTGTTTTCGCGCACCTCTCATAGCTTCCCCAAATCACCATGTTTTCGCGCACCTCGCATAGCTTCCCCTGTATCGTTCTGCTTTCGCGCAGCTCTCATAACTTCCCCAACATCACTATGTTTTTGCTTACCTCTGATAGCTTTGCCTATATCGCCGTGTTCTTGCGCACCTCTCATAGCTTCCCTTTTTTACCTGAGTTTTCACTCATCTCTCATACATTCCCCTATATCAACGCGTATTAAAGCACCTCTCATACCTTCACGTATATCGCCCTGTTTTCGCCCACCTCCCATAGCTTCCCCATATCGCTGTGTTTTCGCGCACCTCCCATAGCTTCCCTTATATCGCTGTGTTTTTACGCACCTCTCATCCCTTCCCCGATATCACTGTGATTTTGCGCACATCCCAAGACTTCCCCTATATCACCGTGTTTTCGTGCACCTCTCACAGCTTCCCATATATTGCGAAGTATTCGCAGATCTCTCATAGATTCGCTCAAATCGCTGTGTTTTTGCACACCTCTCATAGCTTCCCCTATATCGCCATCTTCTGGCGCACCTTGCATAGCTTCCTCTACATTGCTATGATTTCGCGCACCTCTCATACCTTCTCCTATATCGCAGTGCTTTCACGCACCTCCCATAGCTTCCCCTATATTGCAGTGTTTTCTCACACATCTCATACCTTTCCCTATATCGCAGTATTTTCACGCTTCACTCATACATTCCCCTATATCGCTGTGTTTTCATGCACCTCTCAACCCTTCCTCGATATCACTGTGATTTTGCGCACCTCCCAAGGCTTCCTCTATATTGCTGTGCTTTCGCTCACCTCTCATAGTTTCCGCTATATCATCGTATTTTGCGCACCTCTCGTAGCTTCCCCTATATCGCCGTGTTCTGGCGCACCTCGCATAGCTACCCCTACATCAATGTGATTTCGCGCACCTTTCATATCTTCTCCTATATCACCATGCGTTCACGCACCTCCCATAGCTTCCCCTATATTGCTGTGTTTTCGCGCACCTCTCATACCGTCCACAATTTCGCTATGTTTTCGGGCATCTCTCGTAGCTTGCCCTCTATTGATGTGTGTTCGCGCACCTCTCATAACTTCCCCTATATCGCTGTGTTTTCGCGCAGCTCGCATAGCTTCCCCTATATCGCTGTGTTTTTGCTCACCTCTCACAGCTTTGCCTATATCACGGTGGTCTCACGCTCTGCTCATACCTTTCCCTTTTTAGCTGAGTTTTTGCTCATCGACATGTTTTAACGCACCTCTCATACCTTCACGTATATCGCCGTGTATTCGCGCACCTCTCATAGCTTTCCTATATCGCCGTGTTCTCGCACACATCGCATAGCATCCCCTATATCGTTGTGTTCTCGCGCACCTCTCATAACTTCCCCTCTATCGCTGTGTTTTCGCGCACCTCTCATAGCTTTCTATATATTTCAATTTTTTCGCCCACTTCTCATAGCTTCCCCCAAATCACTGTGTTTTCACGCACCTCTCATAGCTTCCCCTATATCACTGTGTTTTCGCACACCTCGCATAGCTTCACCTCCACCACTATCTTTTCGCACACCTCTCATACCTTCTCCATATATCGCCATGATATCACGCACCTCCCATAGATCCCCCTATATTGCTGTGTTTTCTCACAGCACTCATATCTTCCCCTTTCTCACTCTGTTTTCGTGCACCGCCCATAGCTTTCCATATGTCGTTGTGTTTTCACGCACCTCTCATACCTTCCACTATATCGCTGTGGTGTCGCACACCTCTCGTGCTTCCCCTATATTGCTGTGTTTTCGCTCATCTCTCATACTTTCCCCTATATCGATGTGTTTTCACGCACCTCTCATACTTTCACGTATATCGCCATGTATTCGCGCACCTCTCATATCTTCCCCTATATCACCGTGTTCTCGCACACATCGCATAGCTTCCCCTATCTCACCGAGTTTTCGTGCACCTCGCATAGCTTCACCTCCACCACTATCTTTTCACCCACTTCCCACTCCTTCGTGTATATCGCCGTGTTTTCGCGCACCTCCCATAGCTTCCCCTTTATCACTGTGTTTTCGCGCACCTCTAATACCTTCCCCTATATCGCTATGTTTTCACGCACCTCTCATAGCTTCCCATATATTGCAGTGTTTTTGCGAACCTCACATACCTTCCCCTATATTGTTGTGTTTTCGCACACCTCTCATACCTTCCACTATATAGATGCTTTTTCGCGCACCTCTCATAGCTTCCACTTATCACTCTTTTAGTGCGCCTCTCTTTCCTACCGCTATATCGCCCTGTTTTCACGCACCTCCCATAGTTTCCCCTATATCACTGTCTTTTCGTGCACATCTCATACCTTCCCCATTTTTGCTGTGTTATTGCACACCTCTCATAGCTTACCCTCTATTGCTGTGTTCTCGTGCACCTCTCATAAGTTTCTATATATTGCAATATTTTCGTGCACCTCTCATAGCTTCCCTGCAAATCTCTGTGTTTTCGCACACCTCTCATAGCTTCCCTCAAATCACTGTGCTTTCGCTCACCTCTCATATCTTCCCCTATATCACCGTGTTTTCGCGCACATCTGATTACTTCCCCTATATAGCTGTGTTATCAAGCAGCTCACACAACTTCCCCTATATCGCCATGTTTTCTGGGACCTCCCATAGCTTCCCATTTTTCGCCGTGTTTTCGCGCATTTCTCATAGCTTCCCATATATTGCGATGTTTTCGCGGAACTCTCACAGATTCGTCCAAATCGATATGTTTTTGCGCACCTCTCATAGCTTCCCCTATATCGCCTTGTTCTGGTGCACCTTGCATAGCTTCCCCTACATCGCTATGTTTTCGTGCACCTCTCATACCTTCTCCTATACCACCGTGCTTTCACGTACCTCCCAAGGCTTCCCCTATATCGCTGTGTTTTCGCTCACCTCTCATAGCTTCCGCAATATCACCATGTTTTCGCACAACTCTCATATCTTCACCTGTATCGCTGTGTTATCAAGCAGCTGTCATAGCTTCCCCTATATTGCTCTGTTTTCACACACCTCCCATAACTTCCCCTATGTCGCTGTGCTCTCGTGCACCTCTCATCACTTCCCCTAGATCGCCCTGTTTTCATGGACTTCCCACAGCTTCCCATTTGTCGCCATGTCTTCGCGCACCTCTCATAGCTTCCCATATATTGCGATGTTTTCGCGGACCTATCATAGATTCGACCAAATCGCTGTTTTTGCGCACCTCTCATCGCTTCCCCTATATCGCCGTGTTCTAGCGCACCTTTCATATCTTCTCCTACATCGCCGTGCGTTCATGCACCTCCCATAGCTTCCCCTATATTGCTGTGTTTTCGCGCACCTCTCATACCTTCCACTATATCGCTATGTTTTTGTGCATCTCTGGTAGCTTCCCCTATATCGATGTGTTTCTGCGCACCTCGCATACCTTCCCCTATACAGCCGTTTTTTGGTGCACCTTGCATAGCTTCCTACACATCGCTATGTTTTCGCGCACCTCTCATACATTATCCTATATCGCCGTGCTTTCACGCACCTCCCAGAGCTTCCCATTTATTGCCGTGTTTTCTCGCACCTCTCATACCTTCCCATATATTGCGAAGTTTTCACTCACGTCTCATAGCTTCCCCTATATTGCTGTGTTTTCTCACACATCTCATACCTTCCCCTATATCGCAGTATTTTCCCGCACCTCCCATACATTTCACTTTATCACCGTGCATTAGCGCACCTCTCATATCTTCCCCTATATCATTGTGTTATCAAGCAGCTGTCATAACTTTGCTCCTATATTGCTCTGTTTTCACACACCTCCCATAGCTTCCCCTATGTCGCTGTGCTCTCGTGCACCTCTCATCACTTCCCCTATATCGACCTGTTTTCTCGGACCTCCCATAGCTTCCCATTTTTTGCCTTGTTTTCGCACACCTCTCATAGCTTCCCATATATTGCGATGTTTTCGCGCACCAATCATAGAATCCCCCAAATCGCTGTGTTTTTGCACACCTCTCATCGCTTCCCCTATATCGTCATGTTCTGGTGCACCTCGCATAGCTTCCCCTACATCGCTGTGTTTTTGCGCACCTCTCATATCTTCTCCTATATCGCCGGGCTTTCACGCACCTCTCATAGCTTCCCCTATATTGCAGTGTTTTCTCACAGTTCTCATACCTTCCCTTTGCTCGTTCTGTTTTCGTGCACCTCCCATAGCTTCCTATGTATCGCTGTGTTTTCGAGCACCTCTCATACCTTCCCCTATATTGCTGTGTTTTCGCGCACCTCTCGTAGCTTTGCCTCTTTCGCCATTTTCTAACGCACCACTGATACCTTCCTCTTTTTAGCTGAGTTTTCGCTCATCTCCAATACCTTCCACTATATCAATGTGTTTTCACGCACCTCTCATACCTTCACGTATAATGCCGTGTTTTCGTACACCTCCCATAGCTTCCCCTATATCGACGTGTTTTCGTGCACCTCTCATACCTTCCACTATATCGATGTTTTTTCACGCACCTCTCGTAGATTCCCCTGTATCGTTGTGTTTTCGCGCACCTCTCCTGGCTTCCCGCTTATCACTGTCTTTTCGCGCAGCTCTTACCTACCCCTATTTCGCCGTGTTTTCGCGCACCCCTCATGCCTTCCCCTTTTTCGCTGTGTTATCGCGCACCTCTCATAGCTTCCCCTCTATTGCTGTGTTCTTGTGCACCTCTAATAGGTTTATATATATTGCAATATTTTCGTGCACCTCTCATAGCTTCCCCCAAATCGCTGTGTTTTCGCGCACCTCTCATAGCTTCCCCCAAATCGCTGTGTTTTTGCGCTCCTCTCATAGCTTCCCCTATATCGCCGTGTTCTGGCACACCTTGCATAGCTTCCCCTACATCGCTATGTTTTCACGCACCTCTCATACCTTATCCTATATCACCGTGCTTTCACGCACCTCCCAGAGCTTCCCATTTATCACCGTGATTTCGCGGACCTCTCATGCCTTCCCATAAATTGCGATGTTTTCGCGCACCTCTCATAGCTTCCCCTATATTGCTGTGTTTTCTCACACATCTCATACCTTCCCCTATATTGCAGTATTTTCACTCACCTCCCATACATTCCCCTATATCACCGTGTATTAGCGCACCTCTCATATCTTCCCCTATATCACTGTGTTATCAAGCAGCTGTCATAACTTCTCCTATATTGCTCTGATTTCACGCACCTCCCATAGCTTCCTCTATGTTGCTGTGCTCTCGTGCACTTCTCATCACTTCCCCTATATTGCCCTTTTTTCTCCGACCTCCCATAGCATCCCATTTTTCGCCATGTTTTCGCACACCTCTCATAGATTTCCCTATATCGCCGTGTTTTCGCGCACCTCGCAGAAATTCACTTCCACCACTATGTTTTCGCACACCTCTCATACTTTTCCATATATTGCCGTGCTTTTACGCACCTCCCATAGCTCCACCTATATTGCTGTGTTTCCTCACACCACTCATATCTTCCCCTTTCTCGCTGTGTTTACGTGCACCTCCCATAGCTTCCCATATATCGCTGTGTTTTCGCACACCTCTCATACCTTCCACTATATCGCTGTGTTTTCGCATACCTCTCGTAGTTTCCTTATATCGATGCATTTTCTGGCACCTCTCATGTCTTTCCCGATATCATTGTGTTTTCGCGCAGCTCGCATAGCTTCCCCTATATCGTTGTGTTTTCGCGCACCTCTCATAACTTCCCCTATATCGCTGTGTTTTTGCTCACCTCTCATAGCTTTGCCTATATCGCCATGTTCTGACGCTCCTCTCATACCTTCCGCTTTTTAGCTGAGTTTTCGCTCATCTCTCATACCTTCCCCTATATCGACGTGTTTTCACGCACCTCACATGTCTTCACGTATATCGCCGTGTTTTCGCGCACCTCCCAGAGCTTCCCCTATATCACTGTGTTTTCGCGGACATCTCATAGTTTCCCATATATCACTGTGTTTTTGCGCACCTCGCATACCTTCCCCTATATCGCTGTGTTTTCATGCACCTCTGATCCCTTCCCGAATAACACTGTGATTTTGCACACCTCCCAAGGCTTCCCCTATATCGCTGTGTTTTCGTTCAACTCTCATAGTATCCCCTATATCACCGCGTTTTCACGAACATCTCTTATCTTCTCCTATGTCACTGTGTCATCAAGCAGCTCTCATAACTTCTCCTATATTGCTCAGTTTTCACGCATCTCCCATAGCTTCCCCTATGTCGCTGTGCTCTCGTGCACCTCTCATCACTTCCGCTATATCGCCCTTTTTTCACGGATCTCGCGTAGCTTCCCAGTTTTCGCCGAGTTTTTACGCGCCTCTCATAGATTCCCCCAAATCGCTGTTTTTGTGCACATCTCTTAGCTTCCCCTATATGCCCGTGTTCTGGCGCACCTCGCATAGCTTCCCCTACGTCGCTCTGTTTTCGCACACCTCTCATACCTTCTCCTATTTTGGGCGTGTTTTCAAGCACGTCCCATAGCTTCCCCTATATTGCTGTGTTTTCTCACACCTCTGAGACCTTCTCCTATATCGCCGTGTTTTCTCGCACCTCCCGTACTATCCCCTATATCGCTCTGTTTTCTCACACCTCTCATATCTTCCCCTATATCGCTCTGTTTTCGTGCATCCCCAATAGCTTTCCATATATTACTGTGTTTTCGTGCACCTCTCATACTTTCCACTATATCACTATACTTTCCACTATATCACTGTGTTTTTGCGCACCTCTCATACCTTCCCCTATTTCGCCATCCACTATATCGCTGTGTTTTCGCAGTCCTCCCATAGATTCCCCTGTATCGCTGTGTTTTCACGCACCTCTGATACCTTCCCCTATATCACTGTGTTTTCATGCACTACGCATACCTACCCCTGTATCGCTGTGTTTTCGCGCATCTCCCATAGCTTCCCCTATGTCGCTGTGCTCTCGTGCACCTCTCATCACTTCCGCTATATCACCCTGTTTTCACAGACCTCCCATAACTTCCCAATTTTCACCTTGTTTTCGCGCACCTCTCATAGCTTCCCACATATTGTGATGTTTTCGCGCACCACTCATCGATTCCCACAAATCGCTGTGTTTTTGCGCACCTCTCATAACTTCCCCTATATCGCCGTGTTCTGGCACACCTCGCATAGCTTCCCTTACATCGCTGTGTTCTCTCACACCTCTCATACCTGCCCCTTTCTCGCTCTGTTTTCGTGCACCTCCATAGCTTCCCATATATCGCTGTGTTTTCGTGTACCTATCACACCATCCACTATGTCGCTGTATTTTCATGCAACTCCCATATCTTCCCCTACATCGCTGTGTTTTTGTGCATCTCTCATAACTTCCCCATTTCGCCGTGATTTAACGCACCTCCATAGCTTCCCCTATATTGTTGTGTTTTCTCACACCTCTCAGATCTTCTCCTATTTCGCTCTGTTTTCGCGCACCTCTCATACCTTCCATTATATCACTGTGTTTTTGCGCACCTCTCATACCTTCCCCTATTTCGCTGTGTTTTTACGCACCTACATAGCTTCCCAAGTATCGCTGTGTTTCGCGTGCCTTTCACACCATCCTCTATATCGCTGTGTTTTCGCACATCTTCCATAGATTCCCCTGTATCGCTGTGCTTTCACGCACCTCTGATACCTTCCTCTCTATCGTTGTGTTTCGCGCACCTCTCATACCTTCCCTTATATCGCCGTGTTGTCATGCACCTCCCAGAGTTTCCCATTTATCGCCATGTTTTCGCGCACGTCTCATAGATTCCTACAAACCGCTGTGTTTTGCGCACCTCGCATAGCTTCCCCTACGTCGCTCTGTTTTCGTGCACCTCTCATACCTTCTCCTATTTTGGCCCTGTTTTCGCACACGTCCCATAGCTAACCCTATATTGCTGTGTTTTCTCACACCTCTCATACCTTCCCCTATATCGCTCTGTTTTCGTGCATCTCCCATAGCTTCCCATATATCTCTGTGTTTTCGCGCACCTCTCATACCTTGCACAATATCGCTGTGCTTTCGCGCACCCCTCATAGCTTCCCCTATATCGATGTGTTTTCATGCACCGCTCATTTACTTCGCCTATATCGCTGTGTTTTCATGCACCTCCCATATCTTCCCCTACGTCGCTGTGTTTTTGCGCACCTCTCATAACTGTCTCTATTTCGCCATGATATAACGCACCTCCATACCTTCCCTATATCGCTGTGTTTTCACGCACCTCCCATACATTCCCCTATATCTCTGTGTTTTCGCGCATATCTAATATCTTCTCCTATATCGCCATGTTCTAGGGCACACCTCGCATAGCTTCCCCTACATCGCTGTGTTTTCACGCAACTCTCAGACCTTCTCCTATATTGCTGTGTTTCTGACACCTCTCACACCTACTCCTTTCTCGCTGTGTTTTCGTGCACCTCCCATAGCTTCCCATACTTCGCTGTGTTTTTGTGCACCTCTCATACCTTCCACTATATCGCTGTGTTTTCGCGCATCATTCGTAGCTTCCCCTATATCGATGTGTTTTCGCGCACCTCTCATACCTTCATGTACATTGCCGTGTTTTCGCGCACCTCCCATAGCTTCCCCTAATTCACTGTGTTTTCGCGCACCTCTCATACCTTCCCCTATATCGCAGTGTTTTAACGCACCTCCCATACAATCCCCTATATTGCTGTGCTTTCACGCACCTCTGATACCTTCCTCTCTATCGCTGTGTTTTCGCGCACCTCTCATACCTTCCACTATATCGCAGTGTTTTAACGCACCTCCCATTCATTCCTCTATATCGCTGTGTTTTCGCGCACCTCCCACAGCTTCCCTATGTTGCTGTGTTCTGGTGCACCTCTCATCACTTCCGCTATATCGCCCTATTTCACGGACCTCCCATAGCTTCCCATATTTCGCCGAGTTTTTGGCGCCTCTTATAGATTCCCCAAATTGCTGTGCTTTCGCGCACCTCCCATAACTTCCCTATATCACTGTGTTTTCACACACCTCTCATACATTCCCCTATATCGCTGTGTTTTCGCGCACCTCTCATAACTTCCCCTATTTTGCCGTGATTTAACGCACCTCCATAGCTTCCTATATATCGCTGTGTTTTCGCACACCTCCTATAGATTCCCCTGTATCGCTGTGCTCTCACGCACCTCTGATACATTCCCTATATCGTTGTGTTTTCGCGCACCTCTCATACCTTCCCCTATATCACTGTGTTTTCATGCACCACGCATACCTACCCCCTATATCGCTGTGTTCTCGTGCACCTCTCATAACTTTCCATTTATTGCAATGTTTTCGCGCACCTCTCATAGCTTCCGCTATATCGCCGTGTTCTTGCGCACCTTGCATAGCTTCCCCTATATGGCTGTGTTCTCGCGCACCTCTCATACCTTCCCCTAAATCGCCGTGTTGTCATGCAAGTCCCATACCTTCCCCTGTATCGCTGTGTTTTTGTGCATCTCTCATAGATTTCCATATATTGGAATGTTATCGCGAACCTCTCATAACTTCCCCAAATCGCTGTGTTTTCGCACACCTCTCATACCTACCCTATATCGCCCTGTTTTCACGCACCTTCCATAATTTCCCATATATCGCCGTGTTTACGCGCACCTTCTCATACCTCTTTTGCTGTGTTTTAACGCACCTCCATAGCTTTCCATATATCGCTGTGTTTTCGCATACCTCTCGTAGTTTCCTTATATCGATGCATTTTCTGGCACCTCTCATGTCTTTCCCGATATCATTGTGTTTTCGCGCAGCTCGCATAGCTTCCCCTATATCGTTGTGTTTTCGCGCACCTCTCATAACTTCCCCTATATCGCTGTGTTTTTGCTCACCTCTCATAGCTTTGCCTATATCGCCATGTTCTGACGCTCCTCTCATACCTTCCGCTTTTTAGCTGAGTTTTCTCTCATCTCTCATACCTTCCCCTATATCGACGTGTTTTCACGCACCTCACATGTCTTCACGTATATCGCCGTGTTTTCGCGCACCTCCAGAGCTTCCCTATATCACTGTGTTTTCGCGGACATCTCATAGTTTCCCATATATCACTGTGTTTTGCGCACCTCGCATACCTTCCCCTATATCGCTGTGTTTTCATGCACCTCTGATCCCTTCCCGAATAACACTGTGATTTTGCACACCTCCCAAGGCTTCCCCTATATCGCTGTGTTTTCGTTCAACTCTCATAGTATCCCCTATATCACCGCGTTTTCACGAACATCTCTTATCTTCTCCTATGTCACTGTGTCATCAAGCAGCTCTCATAACTTCTCCTATATTGCTCAGTTTTCACGCATCTCCCATAGCTTCCCCTATGTCGCTGTGCTCTCGTGCACCTCTCATCACTTCCGCTATATCGCCCTTTTTTCACGGATCTCGCGTAGCTTCCCAGTTTTCGCCGAGTTTTTACGCGCCTCTCATAGATTCCCCCAAATCGCTGTTTTTGTGCACATCTCTTAGCTTCCCCTATATGCCCGTGTTCTGGCGCACCTCGCATAGCTTCCCCTACGTCGCTCTGTTTTCGCACACCTCTCATACCTTCTCCTATTTTGGGCGTGTTTTCAAGCACGTCCCATAGCTTCCCCTATATTGCTGTGTTTTCTCACACCTCTGAGACCT
Organism: Mobula birostris; assembly: GCF_030028105.1. Lineage (NCBI taxonomy): Eukaryota > Metazoa > Chordata > Chondrichthyes > Myliobatiformes > Myliobatidae > Mobula > Mobula birostris. The sequence goes on from NW_027276160.1 coordinate 27,876, forward strand.
TCTCCTATATCGCCGTGTTTTCTCGCACCTCCCGTACTATCCCCTATATCGCTCTGTTTTCTCACACCTCTCATATCTTCCCCTATATCGCTCTGTTTTCGTGCATCCCCAATAGCTTTCCATATATTACTGTGTTTTCGTGCACCTCTCATACTTTCCACTATATCACTGTGTTTTTGCGCACCTCTCATACCTTCCCCTATTTCGCCATCCACTATATCGCTGTGTTTTCGCAGTCCTCCATAGATTCCCCTGTATCGCTGTGTTTTCACGCACCTCTGATACCTTCCCCTATATCACTGTGTTTTCATGCACTACGCATACCTACCCCTGTATCGCTGTGTTTTCGCGCATCTCCCATAGCTTCCCCTATGTCGCTGTGCTCTCGTGCACCTCTCATCACTTCCGCTATATCACCCTGTTTTCACAGACCTCCCATAACTTCCCAATTTTCACCTTGTTTTCGCGCACCTCTCATAGCTTCCCACATATTGTGATGTTTTCGCGCACCACTCATCGATTCCCACAAATCGCTGTGTTTTTGCGCACCTCTCATAACTTCCCCTATATCGCCGTGTTCTGGCACACCTCGCATAGCTTCCCTTACATCGCTGTGTTCTCTCACACCTCTCATACCTGCCCCTTTCTCGCTCTGTTTTCGTGCACCTCCATAGCTTCCCATATATCGCTGTGTTTTCGTGTACCTATCACACCATCCACTATGTCGCTGTATTTTCATGCAACTCCCATATCTTCCCCTACATCGCTGTGTTTTTGTGCATCTCTCATAACTTCCCCATTTCGCCGTGATTTAACGCACCTCCATAGCTTCCCCTATATTGTTGTGTTTTCTCACACCTCTCAGATCTTCTCCTATTTCGCTCTGTTTTCGCGCACCTCTCATACCTTCCATTATATCACTGTGTTTTTGCGCACCTCTCATACCTTCCCCTATTTCGCTGTGTTTTTACGCACCTACATAGCTTCCCAAGTATCGCTGTGTTTCGCGTGCCTTTCACACCATCCTCTATATCGCTGTGTTTTCGCACATCTTCCATAGATTCCCCTGTATCGCTGTGCTTTCACGCACCTCTGATACCTTCCTCTCTATCGTTGTGTTTTCGCGCACCTCTCATACCTTCCCTTATATCGCCGTGTTGTCATGCACCTCCCAGAGTTTCCCATTTATCGCCATGTTTCGCGCACGTCTCATAGATTCCTACAAACCGCTGTGTTTTTGCGCACCTCGCATAGCTTCCCCTACGTCGCTCTGTTTTCGTGCACCTCTCATACCTTCTCCTATTTTGGCCTGTTTTCGCACACGTCCCATAGCTAACCCTATATTGCTGTGTTTTCTCACACCTCTCATACCTTCCCTATATCGCTCTGTTTTCGTGCATCTCCCATAGCTTCCCATATATCTCTGTGTTTTCGCGCACCTCTCATACCTTGCACAATATCGCTGTGCTTTCGCGCACCCCTCATAGCTTCCCCTATATCGATGTGTTTTCATGCACCGCTCATTTACTTCGCCTATATCGCTGTGTTTTCATGCACCTCCCATATCTTCCCCTACGTCGCTGTGTTTTTGCGCACCTCTCATAACTGTCTCTATTTCGCCATGATATAACGCACCTCCATACCTTCCCCTATATCGCTGTGTTTTCACGCACCTCCCATACATTCCCCTATATCTCTGTGTTTTCGCGCATATCTAATATCTTCTCCTATATCGCCATGTTCTAGGGCACACCTCGCATAGCTTCCCCTACATCGCTGTGTTTTCACGCAACTCTCAGACCTTCTCCTATATTGCTGTGTTTCTGACACCTCTCACACCTACTCCTTTCTCGCTGTGTTTTCGTGCACCTCCCATAGCTTCCCATACTTCGCTGTGTTTTTGTGCACCTCTCATACCTTCCACTATATCGCTGTGTTTTCGCGCATCATTCGTAGCTTCCCCTATATCGATGTGTTTTCGCGCACCTCTCATACCTTCATGTACATTGCCGTGTTTTCGCGCACCTCCCATAGCTTCCCCTAATTCACTGTGTTTTCGCGCACCTCTCATACCTTCCCCTATATCGCAGTGTTTTAACGCACCTCCCATACAATCCCCTATATTGCTGTGCTTTCACGCACCTCTGATACCTTCCTCTCTATCGCTGTGTTTTCGCGCACCTCTCATACCTTCCACTATATCGCAGTGTTTTAACGCACCTCCCATTCATTCCTCTATATCGCTGTGTTTTCGCGCACCTCCCACAGCTTCCCCTATGTTGCTGTGTTCTGGTGCACCTCTCATCACTTCCGCTATATCGCCCTATTTTCACGGACCTCCCATAGCTTCCCATATTTCGCCGAGTTTTTGGCGCCTCTTATAGATTCCCCCAAATTGCTGTGCTTTCGCGCACCTCCCATAACTTCCCCTATATCACTGTGTTTTCACACACCTCTCATACATTCCCCTATATCGCTGTGTTTTCGCGCACCTCTCATAACTTCCCCTATTTTGCCGTGATTTAACGCACCTCCATAGCTTCCTATATATCGCTGTGTTTTCGCACACCTCCTATAGATTCCCCTGTATCGCTGTGCTCTCACGCACCTCTGATACATTCCCCTATATCGTTGTGTTTTCGCGCACCTCTCATACCTTCCCCTATATCACTGTGTTTTCATGCACCACGCATACCTACCCCCTATATCGCTGTGTTCTCGTGCACCTCTCATAACTTTCCATTTATTGCAATGTTTTCGCGCACCTCTCATAGCTTCCGCTATATCGCCGTGTTCTTGCGCACCTTGCATAGCTTCCCCTATATGGCTGTGTTCTCGCGCACCTCTCATACCTTCCCCTAAATCGCCGTGTTGTCATGCAAGTCCCATACCTTCCCCTGTATCGCTGTGTTTTTGCGCATCTCTCATAGATTTCCATATATTGGAATGTTATCGCGAACCTCTCATAACTTCCCCCAAATCGCTGTGTTTTCGCACACCTCTAATACCTTCCCCTATATCGCTGTGTTTTTGCTCACCTCTGATAGCTTTGCCTATATCGCCATGTTCTCACACACATCTCATACCTTCCCCTTCCTAACTGAGTTTTCACTCATCTCTCATACCTTCCTCTATATCGGCGTGTTTCCACGCATCTCTCATACCTTCCACTATATCGATGTTTTTTCACGCGCCTCTCGTAACTCCCTTATATCGATGTTTTCGCGCTCCACTCATACATTCCCCTATATCGCTGTGTTTTCGCGCACCTCTCATACCTACCCCTATATCGCCCTGTTTTCACGCACCTTCCATAATTTCCCATATATCGCCGTGTTTACGCGCACCTTTCATACCCTCCTCTTTTTTGCTGTGTTTTAACGCACCTCCATAGCTTTCCATATATTGCTGTGTTTTCGCGTGCCTATCACACCATCCTCTATATCGCTGTGTTTTCGCACATCTCCCATAGATTCACCTGTATCGCTGAGCTTTCACGCATCTCTGATACTTTCCTCTATATCGTTGTGTTTTCGTGCACCTCTCATACCTTCCCCTATATCGCCGTGTTGTCATGCACCTCCCAGAGCTTCCCATTTATCGCCATGTTTTCGCGCACCTCTCATAGCTTCCCATATATTGTGATGTTTTTGCGCACGTCTCATAGATTCCCTCAAACTGCTGTGTTTTTGCGCACCTCTCTTAGCTTCCCCTATATCGCCGCGTTCTAGCGCACCTCGCATAGATTCCCCTACATTGCTCTATTTTCGCGCACCTCTCATACCTTCTCCTATTTTGGCCCTGTTTTCACGCACGTCCCATAGCTAACCCTATATTGCTGTGTTTTCTCACCACCTCTCATACCTTCCCCTATATCGCTCTGTTTTCGTGCATCTCCTGTAGCTTCCCATATATCGCTGTGTTTTTGCGCACCTCTCATACCTTGCACTATATCACTGTGTTTTCGCGCACCCCTCATAGCTTCCCCTATATCGATGTGTTTTCACGCACCGCTCATTTACTTCGCCTATATTGCTGCGTTTTCATGCACCTACCATATCTTCCCCTACATCCCTGTGTTTTTGCGCACCTCTCATAACTTCCTCTATTTCGCCATGATTTAACGCATCTTCATAGCTTCCCCTATATTGCTGTGTTTTAACGCACCTCCCATTTCTTCCCCTATATCTCTGTGTTTTCGCGCTTATCTAATATCTTCTCCTATATCGTCGTGTTCTAGGGCACACCTCGCATAGCTTCCCCTACATCGCTGTGTTTTCACGCAACTCTCATACCTTCTCCTATATTGCTCTGTTTCTGACACCTCTCACACCTACTCCTTTCTCGTTGTGTTTTCGTGCACCTCCCATAGCTTCTCATATTTCGCTGTGTTTTTGCGCACCTCTCATACCTTTCACTATATCGCTGTGTTTTCGCACATCACTCGTAGCTTCCCCTATATCGATGTGTTTTCGCGCACCTCTCATAAATTCATGTATATCGCCGTGCTTTCGCGCACCTCCCATAGCTTCCCCTATATCAATGTGTTTTCGCGCACCTCTCATACTTTCCCCTATATCGCAGTGTTTTAACGCACCTCCCATACAATCCCCTATATCGCTGTGTTTTTGCGCACCTCCCATAGCTTCCCCTATATCGCTGTGTTTTCACGCACCTCTCATAGATTCCCCTATATCGCTGTGTTTTCGCACACCTCTCATACCTTCCCGTACATTGCTGTGTTTTAGCGCACCTCTCATAGCTTCCCATATATCGCTGTGTTTTTGCACACCTCGCATACCTTACCCTATATCAATGTGTTTTCACACACCTCTCATACCTTCCACTATATGGATGTTTTCTCGCGCACCTCTCGTAGCTTCTCCTACATCGCCGTGTTTTCGCGTACCTCTCGTACCTTCCCATATATCACTTTTTTTGCACACCTCTCATGCCTTCCCCTATATTGCTGTGTTTTCGTGAACCTCTCATTCCTTGCCTTATATCACCATGTTTTCTCGCTCCGCTCATACCTTATCGTATATCGCTGTGTTTTCACGCACCTCCCATAGCTTCCCCTGTATCGCTGTGTTTTCGCGCATCTCTCATACCTTCCCTTATTATGCCATGTTTTTGCGCACCTTCCATAGCTTTCCCTATATCCCCGTGTTTTTCCGCACCTTTCATAGTTTCCCTGACCTTGCCTTATTTTCGCGCAGCTCTCATAGCTTCCCCTATATTGCTGTGCTCTCGCGCACCTCCCATAGCTTCCCCTATATCGCTGCGTTTTCTCACAGCTCTCATTCTTCCCCACAACATCGTCGTGTTTTCACGCACCTCCCATTGCTTCCCTGATAGCGCTGTGTTTTCGCGCACCTCTCATACCTTCCCCTTTATCACCGTATTTTCACGCACCTCCCATAGCTTCCCCTATATCGCTGTGTTTTCGCGCACCTCTCAGAGCTTCCCCTCTATCGCTGTGTTTTCGTACACCTCTCAGAGCTTCCCCTATATCGCTGTGTTTTCGTGCACCTCCTATAGCTTCCCCTGCATCGCTGTGTTTTCGCGCACCTCTGATACCTTCCCCTGTATCGCTGTGTTTTCGCGCATCTCTCATACCTTCCCCTATTACGACATGTTTTCACGCACCTCCCATATCTTCCCCAACATCGCTGTGTATCCGTGTACCTCCCATAGCTTCCCCTGCATCGCTGTGTTTTCGCGCATCTCTCATATATTCCCCTATATCGCTGCGTTATTGCGCACCTCCCATAGCTTCCCATATATAGCTGTGTTTTCGTGCACAGACCCATAGCTTCCACATTATTACTGTGTTTTTGGCACCTCCCACTGCTTCCCCGATATCGCTCATTTTTTGCGCACCTACCATAGCTTCCCCTATATTTTCGCATACCTCCCATAGCTTCTGCTATATCGCTGTTTTCGCTCACTCTCATAGCTTGCCATATATGGCGATGTTTTCGCACACCTCTCATAACTTCCCCTAGATCGCTATGTTTTCGCACACCTCACATATCGCCCCCTATATCGCCATGTATGTGCACTCCTCACATAGCTTCCGCTATATCGCTATGTTTTCGCACTCCTCTGAAACCTTCCCCTATATCGCTCTGTTGCCGTGCACTTCCCATGGCTTCCCATATATCGCTGTGTTTTCGTGCATCACTCATACCTTCCCCTACATCGCTGTGTTTCCGTGAACCTCCCATAGCTTCCACTATATAGCTGTGTTTTCTCTCACCTCTCATACCTTCCCCTATATCGCTCTGTTTTTGCGCACCTCTCGTAGCTTCCCATATATTGCTATGTTTTCGTGCACCTCTCATCGCTTCTCCTATATTGCTGTGTTTTCCTGCACCTCTCATAGCTTCCCCAATATCATTCAGTTTTCGCACACCTCAGATAACTTCCCCTATATCGCCATGTTTTCGCGCACCTCGCACATTTACCCCTATATTGCTGTGTTATCAAGCAGCTGTCATAGCTTTCCCTAGATCGCTGTGTTTTCACGCTCCTCACAGAGCTTCCCCTATATCGCCATGTTTTTGTACATGGAAGATATGGGTGGTGCGCGAAAATAGGGTGATATATGTGGAATTATGGGAGGTGCGTGAAAACAGTGCGATATGGGGGCAGGTATGAGAGGTGCACAAAAACACAGCAATGTAGGGGAAGCTATGGGAGGTGTGTGAAAGCAGAGCGATATATGGGAAGTGATGAGAGCTGCACGAGAGCACAGCGACATAAGGGAAGTTATGGGAGGTGCATGAAAACACAGTCATACGGGGAAGATATGCGAGGTGCGCGAAAACACGGCGATATAGGGGAAGGTATGAGAGGTGCGCGAAAACACAGTGATATAGGGGAAGCTATGGGAGGTGCACGAAAACACAATGATATATGTGAAGGTATGAGAGGTGCGTGAAAACACGTTGATATAGGGGAAGATATGAGAGGTGCGCGAAAACACAACGATGTAGGGTAAGCTGTGCGAGATACACGAAAACACGGCGCCATGGGGAAGCTATGAGAGGTGCGCGAAAACACATCGATATAGGGGAAGTTACGAGAGGTGCGCGAAAAGACCAATATATGGGAAGCTATGAGAGGTGCGCTAAAACATCACAAAATATGGGAAGCTATGAGATTTGCGTGAAAACACGGCGAAGAATGGGAAGCTATGGGAGGTGCATGAAAACACAGCGATATATGGGAGGGTATGAGAGGTGCGTGAAAACACAACGATATAGGGGAAGGTATCAGAGGTGCGCAAAAACACAGCAATATAGAGGAAATAATGGGAGGTGTGCGAAAATACAGCCATATAGGGGAATCTATCAGAGGTGCGCGAAAACACAGCAATATATGGGAAGCTATGGGAGGTGTGTGAAAACATGCTGAAATAGGGGAAGGTATGAGAGGTGCGCACAAACACAGCGATTTGGAGGAAGCTATAAGAGGTGCGCGAAATCATTGCAATATACAGGAAAGTATGAGAGGTGCGCGAGAAAAAGGCGATATAGGGGAAGATACGAGAGGTGCACGTAAACACAGCGATATAGTGGAAGGTGTGAGAGGAGCGCGAAAAGACAGCAATGTATGGGAAGCTATGGGAGGTGCACCAGAACACAACGATATAGGGGAAGCTATGAGAGGTGCGCAAAAACACGGCGAAAAGTGGGAAGCTATGGGAGGTGCATGAAAACACATCGATACAGTGGTAGGAATGAGAGGTGCAGTGAAAACACAACGATATAGGGGAAGGTATGCGAGGTACACGAAAACACAGCGATATAGGGAAAGCTATGAAAGGTGTGCGAAAACACATCGATATAGTCGAAGGTATGAGAGGTGAGCAAAAACACAGCGATATTTGGGTAGGTATGCGAGGTGTGCAAAAACACAGCGATATAGGAGAAGCTATGAGAGGTGCGCGAAAACACGGCTATATAGGAGAAGGTATGAGAGGTGCGCAAAAACAGAATGATATAAGGGAAGCAATGGGAGGTGCGCGAACACATGGTGATATACGTGAAGGTATGAGGGGTGCTTGAAAACATGTCGATATAGGGGAAGCGATGAGAGGTGCGCTAAAACGCAGCGATATAGGGGATGGTATGAGCGGTGCGTGAAAACACAGTGATATGCGGGTAGGTATGCGAGGTGCGTGAAAACACAATGATATAGGCGAAAGTATGAGAGGTGCTCGAAAACACAGCGGTATAGGGGAAGCTATGGGAGGTGTACGAAAACACAGCCATATAGGGGAAGATATGATAGGCACGCGAAAAAACAGCGATATATGGGAAGCTATGGGAAGTGCACGAAAACAGAGTGACATAGGGGAAGGTATGAGAGGTGCGCGAAAACAAGACGAAAAATGGGAAACTGTGGGAGGGGCGTGAAAACACAGCGACATAGGGGATGTTATGAGAGGTACGCAAAAACACATCAATATAGTGGAAGGTATGAGAGGTGAGCGAAAACACAACGATATAGTTGAAGGTATGAGAGGACTGCAAAAACAAGACGATATAGGGTCAGGTATGAGAGCTGCGCGAATACACATCAATACAGGGGAAGCTACGATAGGTGCGCGAAGCACATCGATATAGTGGAAGGTATGAGAGGTGCACAAAAACACAACTATATAGGGGAAGGTATGCGAGGTACACGAAAACACAGCGATATAGAGGAAACTATGAGAGGTGCGCGAAAGCACAGCGATATATGGGAAGCCATGGGTGGTGCATGACAACACAGCGATATAGGGGAAGTTATCAGAGGTGAGAGAAAACACATCGATATAGGGGAAGCTGCGAGAGGTGCGCGGAAACACAGCGGTATAGAAACATAGAAACATAGAAAATAGGTGCAGGAGTAGGCCATTCGGCCCTTCGAGCCTGCATCGCCATTTATTATGATCATCGCTGATCATCCAACTCAGAACCCCGCCCCAGCCTTCCCTCCATACCCCCTGATCCCCGTAGCCACAAGGGTCATATCTAACTCCCTCTTAAATATAACCAATGAACTGGCGTCAACTGTTTCCTGTGGCAGAGAATTCCACAGATTCACCACTCTCTGTGTGAAGAATTTTTTCCTGATCTCGGTCCTAAAAGGCTTCCCCTTTATCCTCAAACTGTGACCCCTCGTTCTGGACTTCCCCAACATCGGGAACAATCTTCCTGCATCTAGCCTGTCCAATCCCTTTAGGATTTTATACGTTTCAATCAGATCCCCCTTCAATCTTCTAAATTCCAACGAGTACAAGCCCAGTTCATCCAGTCTTTCTTCATATGAAAGTCCTGCCATCGCAGGAATCAATCTGGTGAACCTTCATTGTACTCCCTCTATAGCAAGGATGTCTTTCCTCAGATTAGGGGACCAAAACTGCACACAATACTCCAGGTGTGGTCTCACCAAGGCCTTGTACAACTGCAGTATTACCTCCCTGCTCCTGTACTCGAATCCTCTCGCTATAAATGCCAGCATACCATTCGCCTTTTTCACCGCCTGCTGTACCTGCATGCCCACTTTCAATGACTGGTGTATAATGACACCCAGGTCTCGTTGCACCTCCCCTTTTCCTAATCGGCCACCATTCAGATAATAATCTGTTTTCCTATTTTTGCCACCAAAGTGGATAACTTCACATTTATCCACATTAATTGCATCTGCCATGAATTTGCCCACTCACCCAACCTATCCAAGTCACTCTGCATCCTCTTAGCATCCTCCTCACAGCTAACACTGCCACCCAGCTTCGTGTCATCCGCAAACTTGGAGATGCTGCATTTAATTCCCTCATCCAAGTCATTAATATATATTGTAAACAACTGAGGTCCTAGCACTGAGCCTTGCGGTACCCCACTAGTCACCGCCTGCCATTCTGAAAAGGTCCCGTTTATTCCCACTCTTTGCTTCCTGTCTGCTAACCAATTCTCCACCCACACCAATACCTTACCTGCAATACCATGTGCTTTAAGTTTGCACACTAATCTCCTGTGTGGGACCTTGTCAAAAGCCTTCTGAAAATCCAAATATACCACATCCACTGGTTCTCCCCTATCCACTCTACTAGTTAGATCCTCAAAAAATTCTATGAGATTCGTCAGACATGATTTTCCTTTCACAAATCCATGCTGACTTTGTCCGATAATGTGCTGTTATCACATCTTTGATAACTGACTCCAGCAGTTTCCCCACCACCAACGTTAGGCTAACCGGTCTATAATTCCCCGGTTTCTCTCTCCCTCCTTTTTTAAAAAGTGGGGTTACATTAGCCACCCTCCAATCCTCAGGAACTAGTCCAGAATCTAACGAGTTTTGAAAAATTATCACTAAGGCATCCACTATTTCTTGGGCTACTTCCTTAAGTATAGTGGAAGGTATGAGTGTGCGTGAAAACACAGCGATATATGGGAAGCTATCGGAGGTGCAAGAAAACACAGCAATATAGGGGAAGCTATGGGAGGTGCATGGAAACAGAGTGATATAGGGGAAGGTATGAGAGGTGCAAGAAAACACAGCGATATAGGGGAAGCTACGGGAGGTGCGTGAAACCATTGCGATATAGAGAAAGCTATGAGAAATTCACAAAAACAGAGCAATATAGGGGAAGGTATGAGATCTGCGAGAAAACACATCGATATAGGGGAAGCTACGAGAGGTGCAGGAAAACACACCAGTATAGGGGAAGCTACGAGAGGTGCGCGAAAACACAGTGATATAGTGGAAGGTATGAGAGGTGCGCGAAAACACAGGGATATATGGGAAGCAATGGGAGGTGCACGAAAACAGAGCGATATAGGGGAAGGTATGAGAGGTGAAAGAAAACACAGCAATATAATGGAAGCTATGAGAGGTGCGTGAAAAGACAAAGATATAGGAGAATGTATGAGAAATGCGCGAAAACTCAGAGATGTAGGGGCAGCTATGAGAGGTGTGCAAAGACATAACGATATCAGGAATGCTATGAGAGGTGCGTGAAAACACAGCGATATAGGGGAAGCTATAAGAGTTCTGCAAAAAAACGTGTTTAGGGACAGGTATGAGAGGTGCGCGAAAACACATCGATACAGGGGAAGCTATGAGAGGTGCGCAAAAACACATCGATATAGGGGAAGGGATGAGAGGTGTGCGAAAACACATCGATACAGGGGAAGCTATGAGAGGTGTGCAAAAACACATCGATATAGGGGAAGGGATGAGAGGTCCACCAGAACACATCGATACAGGAGAAGCTACGAGAGGTGCGCGAAGACATCGATATAGTGGAAGGTATGAGAGGTACGCAAAAACTCAACGGTATAGCGGAAGGTATGCGAGGTCCGCGAAAACACAGCTATATAGGGGAAGCTATGAGAGGTGCGCGAAAATACAACGATATAGGGGAAGCTACACGAGGTGTGCGAAAACACAGCGATATAGGGGAAACTATGAGAGGTGCACAAAAACACAACGATATAGGGGAAGCTATGGGAGGAGCACGAAAACGCAGCCATATATGGGAAGCTGCGAGAGGTGCGCAAAAACAGGACGATATAGGGGAAGGGATGAGAGGTGCGAGAAAACACAGCAATATAGTGGAAGCTATGGTAGGTGCGTGAAAACACGGCATTATAGGAGAAAGTATCAGATGTGCACGAAAGCACAGTGATGTAGGTGAAGGCATGAGTGGTGCACGAAAACTCAACGATATTGGGAAGCCATGGGAAGTGCACGACAACAGAGTGATATTGGTGAAGGTATCAGAGGAGTGAGAGAACACAGCAATATAGGAGAAGCTATGGGAGGTGTGCGAAAACATGGCGATATAGGGGACGCTAAGTGAGGTGCGCGAAAACACAGAGATCTATGGGAAGTTATGAGAGGTGTGCGAAAACATCGCCATATATGGCAAGCTATGAGAGGTGCGCGAAAACACGATGATATAGGGGAAGCTATAAAAGGTGCGCGAAAACACAGCGAAATGGGAAGGTATCAGAGGTGCGTGAAAACACAATGATATTGGGGAAGCTATGGGAGTGCGCGAAAACACAGTGATATATGGGAAGCTATGGGAGGTGCACGAAAACACGGCGATATAGGCACAGCTGTGAGAGTTCAGCAAAATCACAGCGTAATAGGGGAAGGTATGAGAAGTGCGCGAAAACACAGCGATATAGGGGAAGCTGTGAGAGGTCGGCGAGAAAACGCGTTATAGGGGCAGGTATGAAAGGTGCGCGAAAACACATCGATATAGTGGAAGGTATGAGAGGTGCACAAAAATACAACAACATAGGGGAAGATGTGCAAGGTGCGCGAAAACACAGCGATATAGAGGAAGCTATGAGAGGTGTGTGAAAACACGGCGATATAGGGGATGGAATGAGAGGTGTGAGAAAACACAGCGATATAGTGGAAGCTATGGTAGGTGCGTAAAAACACGGCATTATAGGAGAAAGTATCAGATGTGCACGAAAGCACAGCGACGTAGGTGAAGGCATGAGTGGTGCAAGAAAACACAACGATATTGGGAAGCCATGGGAAGTGTACGACAACAGAGCGATATTGGGGAAAGTATCAGAGGAGTGAGAGAACACAGCAATATAGGGGACGCTAAGTGAGGTGCGCGAAAACACAGAGATCTGTGGGAAGTTATGAGAGGTGTGCGAAAACATCGCCATATAAGGCAAGCTATGAGAGGTGCGCGAAAACACGGCGATATAGGGGAAGCTATAAGAGGTGCGCGAAAACACAGCAAAACAGGGGAAGGTATCAGAGGTGCGCGAAAACACAATGATATTGGGGAAGCTATGGGAGTGCGGGAAAACACAGCGATATTGGAGAAGCTATGAGAGGTCAAAAAAACACTGCGATATAGGGGAAACTATGCGAGGTTTGCGAAAACACGGCGATATAGGGGAAGCTATGAGAGGTGTGTGAAATCATGGCAATATATGGAAAGCTAAGAGAGGTGCACGAGAAAACATCAACACAGGGGAGGGTATGATAGGCACGCGAAAACACAACGATGGAGGGGAACCTATGGGAGGTGCAAGAAAACACAGCGATATAGGGGAAGTTATGAGAGGTGCGCGAAAACACATCGATACAGGGGAAGCTACGAGAGGTGCGCGAAAACACATCGATACAGGGGAAGCTACGAGAGGTGCGCAAAAACACATCGATATAGTGGAAGATATGAGAGGTGCACAAAAACACAACGACATAGGGGAAGCTATGAGAGGTGCATGAAAACACGGCGATATAGGGGAAGGGATGAGAGGTACGTGAGAACACATCGATACAGGGGAAGCTACAAGAGGTGTGTGAGCACATCGATATAGTGGAAGGTATGAGAGGTGTGCAAAAACTCAACGATATAGCGGAAGGTATGCGTGGCGCACGAAAACACAGCGCTATAGGGGAAGCTATGAGCGGCGCGTGAAAGCACGGCGACATAGGGGAAGCTATGAGAGGGGAGCGTTATCTGAGCGATATATGGGACGGTATGAGAGGTGCACAAAAACTTAGCGATATAGTGGAAGCTATGGGAGGTGCGCGAAAACACGGCGATATAGGGGAATTTATGAGGGGGAGCATAATCTCAACGATATATGGGACGGTATGAGAGGTGCACAAATACACAGCGATATAGGGGAAGCTGAGAGGTGCACGAAAACACGGTGATATATGGGAAGCTATGAGAGGGGAGCGTTATCTCAGCGATGTATGGGATTATATGAGAGGTGCAAGAAAATTCAGCAATATAGTGGAAGTTATGGGAGGTGCGCGAAAACACAATGATATTGGGGAAGCTATGAGAGGTTGGCGAGAAAACGCGTTATAGGGGCAGGTATGAGAGGTGCGCAAAAACACATCGATATAGTGGAAGGTATGAGAGGTGCACAAAAACACAACGACATTGGGGAAGCTATGAGAGGTGCGTGAAAACACGATGATATAGGGGAAGGGATGAGAGGTGCGCGAGAATGCATCGATACAGGGGAAGCTACGAGAGGTGCGCGAGCACATCGATATAGTGGAAGGTATGAGAGGTGTGCAAAAACTCAACGATATAGCTGAAGGTATGCGAGGTGCGCGAAAACACAACGCTATAGGGGAAACTATGAGCGGTGCGCGAAAGCACGGCGACATAGGGGAAGCTATGAGAGGGGAGTGTTATCTGAGCGATATATGGGACGGTATGAGAGGTGCACAAAAACTTAGCGATATAGTGGAAGCTATGCGAGGTGCGCGAAAACACAACGCTATAGGGGAAACTATGAGCGGTGCGCGAAAGCACGGCGACATAGGGGTAGTTTTGAGAGGGGAGTGTTATCTGAGCGATATGTGGGACGGTATGAGAGGTGTTGAAAAACACGGTGATATATGGGAAACTATGGGAGGTGCGTGAAAACAGGGCGATATAGTGGAAGGTATGAGAGGTACGCAAAAGCACAGCGACGTAGCGGAAGCTATGGGAGGTGTGCGAAAGCAGAGCGATATATGGGAAGTGATGAGAGGTGCACGAGAGCACAGCGATATACGGGAAGTTATGAAAGGTGCGTGAAAACACAACCAAACGGGGAAGGTATGAGAGGTGCGCGAAAACATAACGATATAGGAGAAGCTATGGTAGATGCGTGAAAACACTGCGTTATAGGAGAAAGTATGAGAGCTGCACGAAAACACAGCGATGTAGGGGAAGGTATGAGTGGTGCATGAAAACACAGCGATATATGGGAAGCCATAGGAAGTGCACGAGAACAGAACGATATAGGGGAAGCCATGCGAGGTGCGTGAAAACACAACGATACAGGGGAAGCAATGAGAGGTGCCAGAAAATATAGCGATATAGGGGAAGCTATGAGAGGTGCAAGAAAACACAGGCGTATATGGGAAGCCGTGGGAGGTGTGCGACAACAGAGTGATATAGGGGAAGGTATCATAGGTTCGAGATGACACAGCGATATAGGGGAAGCTATGGGAGGTGCACGAAAACCTGGCGATATAGGGGAAGCTCTGTGAGGAGCGTGAAAACAAAGAGATTAAGGGGAAGCTATGAGAGGTTTGCGAAAACAGCGAGAAAGCAGAAGCTATGGGAGGTATGCGAAAACACAGCAATATAAGGGAAGCTATGAGAGCTGCTTGATAACACAGCGATATCGGGGTAGATGTGAGAGGTGCACAAAAACACGGCGATCTAAGGGAAGCTGTAAGAGGTGAGCGAAAACACAGCAATATACGGGAAGGTATCAGAGGTGTGCAAAAACACAATGATATTGGGGAAGCTATCTGAGGTGCGGGAAAACACAGCAATATAGCAGAAGCTATGAGAGGTGTGCGAAAACACAGCCATATTGGGGAAGCTATGGGAAGTGCGCGAAAACACAGCAATAATGGCACGGTATGGGAGGTGCGTGAAAACGCAGCAATATAGAGGGAGGTATGCGAGGTGCGTGAAAACACAGTGATATATGGGAAGCTATGGGAGTTGTGTGAAAACACGGCGTTATAGGCACAACTGTGAGAGGTCAGCAAAAACACAGCGATATAGGGGATGGTATGAGAGGTGCGCGAAAACACAGCGATTTGGGGGAAGCTATGAGAGGTGCACGAAAACATTGAAATATATGGAAAGCTATAACAGGTGCACGAGAACACAGTGATATAGGGCAAGGTATGATAGGCACACAAAAACACAGCGATGTAGGGGAACCTATGGGAGGTGCATGAAAACACAGCTATATAGTGGAAGGTATGAGAGGTGCACGAAAACAGCGATATATGGGAAGCTATGGGAGGTGCACGAAAACAGAGC
>NW_027276161.1:22500-35000 GCF_030028105.1 Mobula birostris
TGTGTGTGTGTGTCTGGGTCTCTGTGTGTGTGTGAAAGAGAGGGAGACAGACAGAGACAGACACTGACTCTTGACTCTTCCCCCAGTCAGGGTCTGTGTGTGAGAGAGAGACTCCTCCCCCAGTCTGTGTGTGTGTGTGTGTGTGTGTGTGTGTGTCTGTGTTAGAGAGAGACAGACAGTGAGAGAGAGAGAGACTCCTGCCCCAATCAGGGTCAGTGTGTGTGTGTGTGCGTGTGTGTGTGTGAGAGGGACAGAGACAGACACTGATTCTTGACTCTTCCCCCAGTCAGGGTCTGTGTGTGGGTGTGTGTGACTCCTGCCCCAGTCTGTTGGGTGTGTGTGTGTGTGTGTGTGACACAGAGAGAGTGAGTGAGAGAAAGAGAGAGGGAGAGGGAGGCTCCTCCCCCAGTCAGGGTCTGTGTGTGTGTGTGTGTGTGTGTGTTTCTGTGTTAGAGAGAGACAGACAGTGAGAGAGAGAAAGACGCCTGCCCCAGTCAGGGTCAGTGTGTGTGTGTGTGTGTGTTTCTGTGTTAGAGAGAGACAGACAGTGAGAGAGAGAAAGACTCCCACCCCAGTCAGGGTCAGTGTGTGTGTGAGAAAGAAAGATGCTCCTCCCCCAGTCAGGGTCTGTCTGTGTCTGTGTGGCTCTGGGTCTGTGTGTGTGTGTGTGTGTGTGTGTGTGTGTGTGTGTGACTTACTCCTGTCCCAGTCAGGGTCAGTGTGTGTGTGTCAGAGAGAGACTCCTCCCCCAGTCTGTGTGTATGTGTGTGTGTGAGAGGGAGGAGAGGGAGACAGACAGAGACAGACACTGACTCTTGACTCTTCCCCCAGTCAGGGTCTGTGTGTGAGAGGGAGACTCCTCCCCCAGTCAGGGTAGTGTGTGTGTGTCTGGGTTTCTGTGTGTGTGTGAAAGAGAGGGAGACAGACAGAGACAGACACTGACTCTTGACTCTTCCCCCAGTCAGGGTGTGTGTATGTGTGTGTGTGACTCCTGCCCCAGTCAGGGTAGTGTGTGTGTCTATGTGTGTCTGGGTCTGTGTGTGTGTGACTCCTGCCCCAGTCAGGGTCAGTGTGTGTGAGAGAGAGGGAGACAGACAGAGACAGACACTGACTCTTGACTCTTCCCCCAGTCAGGGTCTGTGTGTGAGAGAGAGACTCCTCCCCCAGTCAGTGTGTGTGTGTGTGTGTGTGTGTGTGTGTCTGTGTTAGAGAGAGACAGACAGTGAGAGAGAGAGACTCCTGCCCCAATCAGGGTCAGTGTGTGTGTGTGTGTGCGTGTGTGTGTGAGAGGGACACAGACAGAGACAGACACTGACTCTTGACTCTTCCCCCAGTCAGGGTGTGTGTATGTGTGTGTGTGACTCCTGCCCCAGTCAGGGTCAGTGTGTGTGAGAGAGAGGGAGACAGACAGAGACAGACACCGACTCTTGACTCTTCCCCCAGTCAGGGTCTGTGTGTGAGAGAGAGACTCCTCCCTCAGTCAAGGGGTGTGTTTGTGTGTGAGAGAGAGAGAGACTCCTGCCCCAGTCAGGATCAGTGTGTGTGTGTGTGTATGTGTGGGTGAGAGGGACACAGACAGAGACAGACACTGACTGTAGACTCTTCCCCCAGTCAGGGTCTGTGTGTGTGAGAGACTCCTCCCCCAGTCTGTGTGTGTCTGTGTGTGTATGTATGTGTGACTCCTGCCCCAGTTAGGGTCAGTGTGCGTGTGTCTGTGTTAGAGAGAGACAGACAGTGAGAGAGAGAGAGACTCCTGCCCCAATCAGGGTCAGTGTGTGTGTGAGAGAGAGAGATGCTCCTCCCCCAGTCAGGGTCTGTCTGTGTCTTTTTGGGTCTGGGTCTGTGTCTGCGTATGTGTGTGTGTGTGTGTGTGTGTGTGTATCTGTGTTGGTCTGGGTCTGATTCTGTGTCTGCATGTGTGTGTGTGTCTGTGTGTGTGTGTGAGAGAGAGAGGGAGACAGACAGAGACAGACGCTGACTGTTGACTCTTCCCCCAGTCAGGGTCTGTGTGTGAGAGGGAGACTCCTCCCCCAGTCAGGGTCAGTGTGTGTGAGAGAGAGGGAGACAGCCACTGACTCTTGACTCTTCCCCCAGTCAGGGTCTGTGTGTGAGAGAGAGACTCCTTCCCCAGTCAGGGTCAGTGTGTGTGAGAGAGAGGGAGACAGACAGAGACAGACACCGACTCTTGACTCTTCCCCCAGTCAGGGTCTGTGTGTGTGTGTGTGTGTGTGTGTGTGTGTGTGTGAGACTCCTGCCTCAGTCAGGGTCTGTGTGTGTGTGTGTGAGAGAGGGAGACAGACAGATACAGACACTGACTCTTGACTCTTCCCCCAGTCAGGCTGTGTGTGTGTGAGAGAGAGAGAGATGCTGCTCCCCCCAGTCTGTGTGTGTGTGTGTGTGTGTGTGTGTGTGTTAGAGAGAGACAGACAGTGAGAGAGAGAGAGAGAGACTCCTCCCCCAGTCATGCCATGCTCTGTGTGTGTGTGTGTGTGTGCTTGTGTGTGTGAGAGGGAGACAGACAGAGACAGACACTGACTGTTGACTTTTCCCCCAGTCAGGGTCTGTGTGTGAGAGAGAGACTCCTCCCCCAATCAGGGTCAGTGTGTGTGTCTGTGTTAGAGAGAGACAGACAGTGAGAGAGAGAGACTCCTGCCCCAATCAGGGTCAGTGTGTGTGTGTGCCTATGTGTGTGAGAGGGACAGAGACAGGCGCTGACTCTTGACTCTTCCCCCTGTCAGGGTGTGTGTGTGTGAGAGACTACTGCCCCAGTCAGGGTCCGTGTGTATGTGTGTCTGGGTCTGTGTATGTGTGTTTCTGTGTGTGTGTGTATATGTATGTGTGTCTCCTGCCCCAGTCAGGGTCAGTGTGTGTGTGAGAGGGAAACAGACAGAGACAGACACTGACTCTTGACTCTTCCCCCAGTCTTGGTCTGTGTGTGTGTGTGACTCCTGCCCCAGTCTGGGGTGTGTGTGTGACACAGAGGGAGGCAGTGAGAGAAAGAGAGAGAGATAGAGAGAGGCTCCTTCCCCAGTCAGGGTCTGTGTGTGCGTGTATGTGTGAGAGGGAGACAGACAGAGATAGACACTGACTGTTGTCTCTTCCCCCAGTCAGGGTCTGTGTGTGAGAGAGAGACTTCTCTCCCGGTCAGTGTGTGTGTCTGTGTTAGAGAGAGACAGACAGTGAGAGAGAGAGAGACTCCTGCCCCAGTCAGGGTCAGTGTGTGTGTGTGAGTATGTGTGTGAGAGGGACAGAGACAGACACTCACTCTTGACACTTCCCCCAGTCAGGGTGTGTGTGTGTGAGAGAGAGACACCGGCACCAGTCAGGGTCAGTGTGTGTGAGAGAGAGGGAGACAGACAGAGACAGACACTGACTCTTGACTCTTCCCCCAGTCTGGGTCAGTGTGTGTGTGTGCGTGTGTGTGTGTGAGAGGGACACAGACAGAGACAGGCACTGACTCTTGACTCTTCCACCAGTCAGGGTGTGTGTATGTGTGTGTGTGACACCTGCCCTAGTCAGGGTCAGTGTGTGTGTGTGTGAGAGGGAGACAGACAGATAGAGACACTGACTCTTGACTCTCCCCCCAGTCAGGCTGTGTGTGTGAGAGAGAGAGAGAGAGATGCTGCTCCCCCCAGTCTGTGTATGTGTGTGTGTGTGTGTGTGACTCCTGCCCCAGTCAGGGTCAGTGTGTGTCTGTATTTGTGTTGGTCTGGGTCTGATTCTGTGTGTGTGTGTGTGACTCTTGCCCCAGTCAAGGTCAGTGTGTGTGTGTGCGCGTCTGTGTGTGAGAGGTAGACAGAGACAGACGCTGACTGTTGACTCTTCCCCCAGTCAGGGTCTGTGTGTGAGAGAGAGACTCCTCCCCCAGTCACGGTCAGTGTGTGTGAGAGAGAGGGAGACAGACAGAGACAGACACTGACTCTTGACTCTTCCCCCAGTCAGGGGTCTGTGTGTGAGAGAGAGACTCCTCCCCCAGTCAGTGTGTGTTGGTGTGTGTGTGTCAGAGAGAGACAGACAGTGAGAGAGAGAGAGACTCCTGCCCCAATCAGGGTCAGTGTGTGTGTGTGTGAGAGAGAGATGCTCCTCCCCCAGTCAGGGTCTGTCTGTGTCTGTGTGGGTCTGGTTCTGTGTCTGCGCATGTCTGTGTGTGTGTGTGTGTGACCACTGCCCCAGTCAGGGTCAGTGTGTGTGTGAGAGGGAGACAGACACTGACTCTTGACTCTTCCCCCAGGTCAGGGTCTGTGTGTGTGTGTGTGTGTGTGAGACTCCTGCCCCAGTCTGGTGTGTGTGTGTGTGTGAAACAGAGAGAGTCAGTGAGAGAAAGAGAGAGAGATAGAGAGAGGCTCCTTCCCCAGTCAGCGTCTGTGTGTGTGTGTGTGTGTGTGTGTCTGTGCTAGAGAGAGACAGACAGTGAGGGAGAGGGAGAGAGACTCCTCCCCCAGTCAGGGTCTGTGTGTGTGTGTGTGTGTCTGTGTGTGTGTGTGTATGTGTGTGAGACTCCTGCCTCAGTCAGGGTCAGTGTGTGTGCTTGTGTGTGTGAGAGGGAGACAGACAGAGACAGACACTGACTGTTGACTCTTCCCCCAGTCAGGGTCTGTGTGTGAGAGAGAGACTTCTCCCCCAGTCAGTGTGTGTGTCTGTGTTAGAGTGAGACAGACAGTGAGAGAGAGAGAGACTCCTGCCCCAGTCAGGGTCAGTGTGTGTGTGTGAGTATGTGTGTGAGATTGACACAGACAGAGACAGACACTGACTCTTGCCTCTTCCCTCAGTCAGGGGGTGTGTGTGTGTGTGTGTGAGAGAGAGAGACACCTGCCCCAGTCAGGGTAGTGTGTGTGTGTGTGTGAGAGAGAGGGAGACAGACAGAGACAGACACTGACTCTTGACTCTTCCCCCAGTCTGGGTCAGTGTGTGTCTGGGTCTGCGTGTGTGTGTGTGTGTCTGTGTTAGAGAGAGACAGACAGTGAGAGAGAGAAAGACTCCTGCCCCAGTCAGGGTCAGTGTTGTGTGTGTGAGAGAGAGAGGTGCTCCTCCCCCAGTCAGGGTCTGTCTATGTCTGTGTGGCTCTGGGTCTGTGTGTGTGTGTGTGTGTGTGACTGACTCCTGCCCCAGGGTCAGTGTGTGTGAGAGAGAGACTCCTCCCCCAGTCTGTGTGTGTGTGTGTGTGAGAGAGAGACTCCTCCCCCAGTCTGTGTGTGTGTGTGTGTGTGTATGTGTGAGAGGGAGACAAACAGAGACAGACACTGACTCTTGACTCTTCCCCCAGTCAGGGTCTGTGTGTGAGAGAGAGACTCCTCCCCCAGTCAGGGTCAGTGTGTGTGAGAGAGAGGGAGACAGACAGAGACAGACACACCGACTCTTGACTCCTCCCCCAGTCTGGGTTTGTGTGTGTGTGTGTGTGTGTGTGTGTGTGTGTGTGTGTGTGTGTGTCTGTGTTAGAGAGAGAGAGAGACAGTGAGAGAGAGATGCTCCTCTCCCAGTCAGGGTCTGTCTGTGTCTGTGTGGCTCTGGGGTCTGTGTGTGTGTGTGTGTGTGACTGACTCCTGCCCCAGGGTCAGTGTGTGTGTGTGAGAGAGAGACTCCTCCCCCAGTCTGTGTGTGTGTGTGAGAGGGAGACAGACAGAGACAGACACTGACTGTTGACTCTTCCCCCAGTCAGGGTCTGTGTGTGAGAGAGAGACTCCTCCCCCAGTCAGGGTCAGTGTGTGTGAGAGAGAGGGAGACAGACAGAGATAGACACTGACTGTTGACTCTTCCCCCAGTCAGAGTCTGTGTGTGAGAGAGAGACTTCTCCCCCAGTCAGTGTTGTGTGTCTATGTTAGAGAGAGACAGACAGTGAGAGAGAGAGAGAGACTCCTGCCCCAGTCAGGGTCAGTGTGTGTGTGTGAGTATGTGTGTGAGAGGGACACAGACAGAGACAGACACTAACTCTTGACACTTCCCCCAGTCAGGGTGTGTGTGGGTGTGTGTGTCTGAGAGAGAGACACCTGCACCAGTCAGGGTCAGTGTGTGTGTGTGAGAGAGAGGGAGACAGACAGAGACAGACACTGACTCTTGACTCTTCCCCCAGTCAGGGTCTGTGTGTGTCTGGGTCTGTGTGTGTGTCTGGGTCTGTGTGTGTGTGTGTGTGTGTGTCTGTGTTAGAGAGAGAGAGACAGTGAGAGAGAGAAAGACTCCTGCCCCAGTCAGGTCAGTGTGTGTGTGTGTGAGAGAGAGATGCTCCTCCCCCAGTCAGGGTGTGTGTGTGTGTGTGTGTGCGTGTGACTGACTCCTGCCCCAGGGTCAGTGTGTGTGTGTGTGTGTGAGAGAGACTCCTCCCCCAGTCTGTGTGTGTGTGTGTGAGAGGGAGACAAACAGAGACAGACACTGACTGTTGACTCTTCCCCCATTCAGGGTCTGTGTGTGAGAGAGACTCCTGCCCCAGTCAGGGTCAGTGTGTGTGTGTGTGAGAGAGAGGGAGACAGACAGAGACAGACACTGACTCTTGACTCTTCCCCCAGTCAGGGTCTGTGTGTGTCTGGGTCTGTGTGTGTGTCTGGGTCTGTGTGTGTGTGTGTGTGTGTGTGTGTGTGTGTGTGTGTGTCTGTGTTAGAGAGAGAGAGACAGTGAGAGAGAGAAAGACTCCTGCCCCAGTCAGGGTCAGTGTGTGTGTGAGAGAGAGAGATGCTCCTCCCCCAGTCAGGGTGTGTGTGTGTGTGTGTGTGCGTGTGACTGACTCCTGCCCCAGGGTCAGTGTGTGTGTGTGTGTGTGTGAGAGAGAGACTCCTCCCCCAGTCTGTGTGTGTGTGTGTGAGAGGGAGACAAACAGAGACAGACACTGACTGTTGACTCTTCCCCCATTCAGGGTCTGTGTGTGAGAGAGACTCCTGCCCCAGTCAGGGTCAGTGTGTGTGTGTGCCTATGTGTGTCTGGGTCTGTGTGTGTGTGTGTGTTGTGTGTGTGACTCCTGCCCCAGTCAGGATCAGTGAGTGTGTGAGAGAGAGATGGTCCTCCCTCAGTCAGGGTCTGTCTGTGTCTGTATCTGTGTTGGTCTGGGTCTGATTCTGTGTCTGTGTGTGTGTGTGTGTGTGAGAGAGGGAGACAGACAGAGACAGACACTGACTCTTCACTCTTCCCCCAGTCAGGGTCTGTGTGTGAGAGAGACACTCCTCCCCCAGTCAGGGTCAGTGTGAGTGTGTGCGTGTGTGTGTGAGAGGGAGACAGACAGAGGCAGACACCGACTCTTGACTCTTCCCCCATTCAGGGTCTGTGTGTGAGAGAGAGACTCCTGCCCCAGTCAGGGTCAGTGTGTGTGAGAGAGAGGGAGACAGACAGAGACAGACACTGACTCTTGCCTCTTTCCCCCGTCAGGGTGTGTGTGTGTGTGAGACAGAGGGAGACAGACAGAGACAGACACTGACTGTTGACTCTTCCCCTATTCAGGGTCTGTGTGTGAGAGAGAGACTCCTGCCCCAGTCAGGGTCAGTGTGTGTGAGAGAGAGGGAGACAGACAGAGACAAACACGGACTCTTGCCTCTTCCCTCAGTCAGGGTGTGTGTGTGTGTGTGTGTGTGAGAGAGAGACACCTGCCCCAGTCAGGGTAGTGTGTGTGTGTGCGCCTATGAGTGTCTGGGTCTGTGTGTGTGTGTGTGTGTGTGTGTGTGTGTGTGTGTGTGACTCCTGCCCCAGTCAGGGTCAGTGAGTGTGTGAGAGACAGATGCTCCTCCCCCAGTCAGGGTTAGTGTGTGTGAGAGAGAGGGAGACAGACACTGACTCTTGACTCTTCCCCCAGTCAGAGTCTGTGTGTGAGAGAGAGACTCCTCCCCCAGTCAGTGTGTGTGTGTGTGTGTGTGTGTGTGTTAGAGAGAGACAGACAGTGAGAGAGAGGAGACTCCTGCCCCAGTCAGGGTCAGTGTGTGTGAGAGAGAGGGAGACAGACAGAGACAGACACTGACTCTTGACTCTTCCCCCAGTCAGGGTCTGTGTGTGTGTGTGACTCCTGCCCCAGTCTGGGGTGTGTGTGTGTGACACAGAGAGAGTCAGTGAGAGAAAGAGAGAGAGATAGAGAGAGGCTCCTTCCCCAGTCAGGGTCTGTGTGTGTGTGTCTGTGTTGGAGAGAGACAGACAGTGAGAGAGAGAGAGAGACTCCTCCCCCAGTCATGCTCTGTGTGTGTGTGTGTGTGTGCGTGTGTGTGTGAGAGGGAGACAGACAGAGACAGACACTGACTCTTGACTCTTCCCCCAGTCAGGGTCTGTGTGTGAGAGGGAGACTCCTCCCCCTGTCAGGGTGGGTGTGTGTGTGTGTCTGTGTTAGAGAGAGACAGACAGTGAGAGAGAGAGAGGCTCCTCCCCCAGTCAGGGTCTCTGTGTGTGTGTGTGTGTGTGTGTGTGTGTGTGTGTGTGACTCCTCCCCCAGTCAGGGTCAGTGTGTGTGAGAGAGAGGGAGACAGACAGAGACAGACACTGACTCTTGACTCTTCCCCCAGTCAGGGTCTGTGTGTGAGAGAGACTCCTGCCCCAGTCAGGGTCAGTGTGTGTGTGTGCCTATGTGTGTCTGGGTCTGTGTGTGTGTGTGTGTTGTGTGTGTGACTCCTGCCCCAGTCAGGATCAGTGAGTGTGTGAGAGAGAGATGGTCCTCCCTCAGTCAGGGTCTGTCTGTGTCTGTATCTGTGTTGGTCTGGGTCTGATTCTGTGTCTGTGTGTGTGTGTGTGTGTGAGAGAGGGAGACAGACAGAGACAGACACTGACTCTTCACTCTTCCCCCAGTCAGGGTCTGTGTGTGAGAGAGACACTCCTCCCCCAGTCAGGGTCAGTGTGAGTGTGTGCGTGTGTGTGTGAGAGGGAGACAGACAGAGGCAGACACCGACTCTTGACTCTTCCCCCCATTCAGGGTCTGTGTGTGAGAGAGAGACTCCTGCCCAGTCAGGGTCAGTGTGTGTGAGAGAGAGGGAGACAGACAGAGACAGACACTGACTCTTGCCTCTTTCCCCCGTCAGGGTGTGTGTGTGTGTGAGACAGAGGGAGACAGACAGAGACAGACACTGACTGTTGACTCTTCCCCTATTCAGGGTCTGTGTGTGAGAGAGAGACTCCTGCCCCAGTCAGGGTCAGTGTGTGTGAGAGAGAGGGAGACAGACAGAGACAAACACGGACTCTTGCCTCTTCCCTCAGTCAGGGTGTGTGTGTGTGTGTGTGTGTGAGAGAGAGACACCTGCCCCAGTCAGGGTAGTGTGTGTGTGTGCGCCTATGAGTGTCTGGGTCTGTGTGTGTGTGTGTGTGTGTGTGTGTGTGTGTGTGTGTGACTCCTGCCCCAGTCAGGGTCAGTGAGTGTGTGAGAGACAGATGCTCCTCCCCCAGTCAGGGTTAGTGTGTGTGAGAGAGAGGGAGACAGACACTGACTCTTGACTCTTCCCCCAGTCAGAGTCTGTGTGTGAGAGAGAGACTCCTCCCCCAGTCAGTGTGTGTGTGTGTGTGTGTGTGTGTGTGTGTGTGTGTTAGAGAGAGACAGACAGTGAGAGAGAGAGACTCCTGCCCCAGTCAGGGTCAGTGTGTGTGAGAGAGAGGGAGCAGACAGAGACAGACACTGACTCTTGACTCTTCCCCCAGTCAGGGTCTGTGTGTGTGTGTGACTCCTGCCCCAGTCTGGGGTGTGTGTGTGTGACACAGAGAGAGTCAGTGAGAGAAAGAGAGAGAGATAGAGAGAGGCTCCTTCCCCAGTCAGGGTCTGTGTGTGTGTGTCTGTGTTGGAGAGAGACAGACAGTGAGAGAGAGAGAGAGACTCCTCCCCCAGTCATGCTCTGTGTGTGTGTGTGGTGTGCGTGTGTGTGTGAGAGGGAGACAGACAGAGACAGACACTGACTGTTGACTCTTCCCCCAGTCAGGGTCTGTGTGTGAGAGAGAGACAGCTCCCCCAGTCAGGGTCAGTGTGTGAGAGAGAGACTCCTCCCCCTGTGTGTGTGTGTGTGTCTGGGTCTCTGTGTGTGTGTGAAAGAGAGGGAGACAGACAGAGACAGACACTGACTCTTGACTCTTCCCCCAGTCAGGGTCTGTGTGTGAGAGGGAGACTCCTCCCCCTGTCAGGGTGGGTGTGTGTGTGTGTCTGTGTTAGAGAGAGACAGACAGTGAGAGAGAGAGAGGCTCCTCCCCCAGTCAGGGGTCTCTGTGTGTGTGTGTGTGTGTGTGTGTGTGTGTGTGTGTGTGTGTGACTCCTCCCCCAGTTAGGGTCAGTGTGTGTGAGAGAGAGGGAGACAGACAGAGACAGACACTGACTCTTGACTCTTCCCCCAGTCAGGGTCTGTGTGTGAGAGAGAGACTCCTCCCCCAGTCAGGGTCAGTGTCTGTGAGAGAGAGGGAGACAGACAGAGACAGACACTGACTCTTGACTCTTCCCCCAGTCAGGGTCTGTGTGTGAGAGGGAGACTCCTCCCCCTGTTAGGGTGGGTGTGTGTGTGTGTCTGTGTTAGAGAGAGACAGACAGTGAGAGAGAGAGAGGCTCCTCCCCCAGTCAGGGTCTCTGTGTGTGTGTGTGTGTGTGTGTGTGTGTGTGTGTGTGTGTGTGTGTGTGACTCCTCCCCCAGTCAGGGTCAGTGTGTGTGAGAGAGAGGGAGACAGACAGAGACAGACACTGACTCTTGACTCTTCCCCCAGTCAGGGTCTGTGTGTGAGAGAGAGACTTCTCCCCCGGTCAGTGTGTGTGTCTGTGTTAGAGAGAGACAGACAGTGAGAGAGAGAGAGAGACTCCTGCCCCAGTCAGGGTCAGTGTGTGTGTGTGAGTATGTGTGTGAGAGGGACAGAGACAGACACTGACTCTTGACACTTCCCCCAGTCAGGGTCCGTGTGTGTCTGGGTCTGTGTGTGTGTGTCTGTGTTAGAGAGAGACAGACAGTGAGAGAGAGAAAGACTCCTGCCCCAGTCAGGGTCAGTGTGTGTGTGTGAGAGAGAGATGCCCCTCCCCAGTCAGGGTCAGTGTGTGTGAGAGAGAGGGAGACAGACAGAGATAGACACTGACTGTTGACTCTTCCCCCAGTCAGAGTCTGTGTGTGAGAGAGAGACTTCTCCCCCAGTCAGTGTGTGTGTCTATGTTAGAGAGAGACAGACAGTGCGAGAGAGAGAGAGACTCCTGCCCCAGTCAGGGTCAGTGTGTGTGTTGTGAGAGAGAGATGCCCCTCCCCAGTCAGGGTCAGTGTGTGTGAGAGAGAGGGAGACAGCCACTGACTCTTGACTCTTCCCCCAGTCAGGGTCTGTGTGTGAGAGAGAGACTCCTCCCCCAGTCATGCCATGCTCTGTGTGTGTGTGTGTGTGTGTGTGCTTGTGTGTGTGAGAGGGAGACAGACAGAGACAGACACTGACTGTTGACTTTTCCCCCAGTCAGGGTCTGTGTGTGAGAGAGAGACTCCTCCCCCAATCAGGGTCAGTGTGTGTGTCTGTGTTAGAGAGAGACAGACAGTGAGAGAGAGAGACTCCTGCCCCAATCAGGGTCAGTGTGTGTGTGTGCCTATGTGTGTGAGAGGGACAGAGACAGGCGCTGACTCTTGACTCTTCCCCCTGTCAGGGTGTGTGTGTGTGAGAGACTACTGCCCCAGTCAGGGTCCGTGTGTATGTGTGTCTGGGTCTGTGTATGTGTGTTTCTGTGTGTGTGTGTATATGTATGTGTGTCTCCTGCCCCAGTCAGGGTCAGTGTGTGTGTGAGAGGGAAACAGACAGAGACAGACACTGACTCTTGACTCTTCCCACAGTCTTGGTCTGTGTGTGTGTGTGACTCCTGCCCCAGTCTGGGGTGTGTGTGTGACACAGAGGGAGGCAGTGAGAGAAAGAGAGAGAGATAGAGAGAGGCTCCTTCCCCAGTCAGGGTCTGTGTGTGCGTGTATGTGTGAGAGGGAGACAGACAGAGATAGACACTGACTGTTGTCTCTTCCCCCAGTCAGGGTCTGTGTGTGAGAGAGAGACTTCTCCCCCGGTCAGTGTGTGTGTCTGTGTTAGAGAGAGACCAGACAGTGAGAGAGAGAGAGACTCCTGCCCCAGTCAGGGTCAGTGTGTGTGTGTGAGTATGTGTGTGAGAGGGACAGAGACAGACACTCACTCTTGACACTTCCCCCAGTCAGGGTGTGTGTGTGTGAGAGAGAGACACCGGCACCAGTCAGGGTCAGTGTGTGTGAGAGAGAGGGAGACAGACAGAGACAGACACTGACTCTTGACTCTTCCCCCAGTCTGGGTCAGTGTGTGTGTGTGCGTGTGTGTGTGTGTGAGAGGGACACAGACAGAGACAGGCACTGACTCTTGACTCTTCCACCAGTCAGGGTGTGTGTATGTGTGTGTGTGACACCTGCCCTAGTCAGGGTCAGTGTGTGTGTGTGTGAGAGGGAGACAGACAGATAGAGACACTGACTCTTGACTCTCCCCCCAGTCAGGCTGTGTGTGTGAGAGAGAGAGAGAGAGATGCTGCTCCCCCCAGTCTGTGTATGTGTGTGTGTGTGTGTGTGACTCCTGCCCCAGTCAGGGTCAGTGTGTGTCTGTATTTGTGTTGG
>NW_027276161.1:40000-43677 GCF_030028105.1 Mobula birostris
GTGTGACTCCTGCCCCAGTCAGGATCAGTGAGTGTGTGAGAGAGAGATGGTCCTCCCTCAGTCAGGGTCTGTCTGTGTCTGTATCTGTGTTGGTCTGGGTCTGATTCTGTGTCTGTGTGTGTGTGTGTGTGTGAGAGAGGGAGACAGACAGAGACAGACACTGACTCTTCACTCTTCCCCCAGTCAGGGTCTGTGTGTGAGAGAGACACTCCTCCCCCCAGTCAGGGTCAGTGTGAGTGTGTGCGTGTGTGTGTGAGAGGGAGACAGACAGAGGCAGACACCGACTCTTGACTCTTCCCCCATTCAGGGTCTGTGTGTGAGAGAGAGACTCCTGCCCAGTCAGGGTCAGTGTGTGTGAGAGAGAGGGAGACAGACAGAGACAGACACTGACTCTTGCCTCTTTCCCCCGTCAGGGTGTGTGTGTGTGTGAGACAGAGGGAGACAGACAGAGACAGACACTGACTGTTGACTCTTCCCCTATTCAGGGTCTGTGTGTGAGAGAGAGACTCCTGCCCCAGTCAGGGTCAGTGTGTGTGAGAGAGAGGGAGACAGACAGAGACAAACACGGACTCTTGCCTCTTCCCTCAGTCAGGGTGTGTGTGTGTGTGTGTGTGTGAGAGAGAGACACCTGCCCCAGTCAGGGTAGTGTGTGTGTGTGCGCCTATGAGTGTCTGGGTCTGTGTGTGTGTGTGTGTGTGTGTGTGTGTGTGTGTGTGACTCCTGCCCCAGTCAGGGTCAGTGAGTGTGTGAGAGACAGATGCTCCTCCCCCAGTCAGGGTTAGTGTGTGTGAGAGAGAGGGAGACAGACACTGACTCTTGACTCTTCCCCCAGTCAGAGTCTGTGTGTGAGAGAGAGACTCCTCCCCCAGTCAGTGTGTGTGTGTGTGTGTGTGTGTGTGTGTGTGTGTGTTAGAGAGAGACAGACAGTGAGAGAGAGAGACTCCTGCCCCAGTCAGGGTCAGTGTGTGTGAGAGAGAGGGAGACAGACAGAGACAGACACTGACTCTTGACTCTTCCCCCAGTCAGGGTCTGTGTGTGTGTGTGACTCCTGCCCCAGTCTGGGGTGTGTGTGTGTGACACAGAGAGAGTCAGTGAGAGAAAGAGAGAGAGATAGAGAGAGGCTCCTTCCCCCAGTCAGGGTCTGTGTGTGTGTGTCTGTGTTGGAGAGAGACAGACAGTGAGAGAGAGAGAGAGACTCCTCCCCCAGTCATGCTCTGTGTGTGTGTGTGTGTGCGTGTGTGTGTGAGAGGGAGACAGACAGAGACAGACACTGACTGTTGACTCTTCCCCCAGTCAGGGTCTGTGTGTGAGAGAGAGACAGCTCCCCCAGTCAGGGTCAGTGTGTGAGAGAGAGACTCCTCCCCCTGTGTGTGTGTGTGTGTCTGGGTCTCTGTGTGTGTGTGAAAGAGAGGGAGACAGACAGAGACAGACACTGACTCTTGACTCTTCCCCCAGTCAGGGTCTGTGTGTGAGAGGGAGACTCCTCCCCCTGTCAGGGTGGGTGTGTGTGTGTGTCTGTGTTAGAGAGAGACAGACAGTGAGAGAGAGAGAGGCTCCTCCCCCAGTCAGGGTCTCTGTGTGTGTGTGTGTGTGTGTGTGTGTGTGTGTGTGTGTGTGTGACTCCTCCCCCAGTCAGGGTCAGTGTGTGTGAGAGAGAGGGAGACAGACAGAGACAGACACTGACTCTTGACTCTTCCCCCAGTCAGGGTCTGTGTGTGAGAGAGAGACTCCTCCCCCAGTCAGGGTCAGTGTGTGTGAGAGAGAGGGAGACAGACAGAGACAGACACTGACTCTTGACTCTTCCCCCAGTCAGGGTCTGTGTGTGAGAGAGAGACTCCTCCCCCAGTCAGTGTGTGTGTGTGTGTGTTAGAGAGAGACAGACAGTGAGAGAGAGAGAGACTCCTGCCCCAATCAGGGTCAGTGTGTGTGTGTGTGAGAGAGAGATGCTCCTCCCCCAGTCAGGGTCTGTCTGTGTCTGTGTGGGTCTGGTTCTGTGTCTGCGCATGTCTGTGTGTGTGTGTGACCACTGCCCCAGTCAGGGTCAGTGTGTGTGTGAGAGGGAGACAGACACTGACTCTTGACTCTTCCCCCAGTCAGGGTCTGTGTGTGTGTGTGTGTGTGTGTGTGTGTGTGAGACTCCTGCCCCAGTCTGGTGTGTGTGTGTGTGTGTGAAACAGAGAGAGTCAGTGAGAGAAAGAGAGAGAGATAGAGAGAGGCTCCTTCCCCAGTCAGCGTCTGTGTGTGTGTGTGTGTGTGTGTGTGTGTGTGTGTGTGTGTGTGTGTGTGTGTCTGTGCTAGAGAGAGACAGACAGTGAGGGAGAGAGAGAGAGACTCCTGCCCCAGTCAGGGTCAGTGTGTGTGTGTGAGTATGTGTGTGAGATTGACACAGACAGAGACAGACACTGACTCTTGCCTCTTCCCTCAGTCAGGGGGTGTGTGTGTGTGTGTGTGTGTGTGAGAGAGAGAGACACCTGCCCCAGTCAGGGTAGTGTGTGTGTGTGTGAGAGAGAGGGAGACAGACAGAGACAGACAACTGACTCTTGACTCTTCCCCCCAGTCTGGGTCAGTGTGTGTCTGGGTCTGCGTGTGTGTGTGTGTCTGTGTTAGAGAGAGACAGACAGTGAGAGAGAGAAAGACTCCTGCCCCAGTCAGGGTCAGTGTGTGTGTGTGAGAGAGAGAGGTGCTCCTCCCCCAGTCAGGGTCTGTCTATGTCTGTGTGGCTCTGGGTCTGTGTGTGTGTGTGTGTGAGAGAGAGACTCCTCCCCCAGTCTGTGTGTGTGTGTGTGTGTGTGTATGTGTGAGAGGGAGACAAACAGAGACAGACACTGACTCTTGACTCTTCCCCCAGTCAGGGTCTGTGTGTGAGAGAGAGACTCCTCCCCCAGTCAGGGTCAGTGTGTGTGAGAGAGAGGGAGACAGACAGAGACAGACACCGACTCTTGACTCCTCCCCCAGTCTGGGTTTGTGTGTGTGTGTGTGTGTGTGTGTCTGTGTTAGAGAGAGAGAGAGAGACAGTGAGAGAGAGATGCTCCTCCCCCAGTCAGGGTCTGTCTGTGTCTGTGTGGCTCTGGGTCTGTGTGTGTGTGTGTGTGTGTGTGTGACTGACTCCTGCCCCAGGGTCAGTGTGTGTGTGTGAGAGAGAGACTCCTCCCCCAGTCTGTGTGTGTGTGTGAGAGGGAGACAGACAGAGACAGACACTGACTGTTGACTCTTCCCCCAGTCAGGGTCTGTGTGTGAGAGAGAGACTCCTCCCCCAGTCAGGGTCAGTGTGTGTGAGAGAGAGGGAGACAGACAGAGATAGACACTGACTGTTGACTCTTCCCCCAGTCAGAGTCTGTGTGTGAGAGAGAGACTTCTCCCCCAGTCAGTGTGTGTGTCTATGTTAGAGAGAGACAGACAGTGAGAGAGAGAGAGAGACTCCTGCCCCAGTCAGGGTCAGTGTGTGTGTGTGAGTATGTGTGTGAGAGGGACACAGACAGAGACAGACACTAACTCTTGACACTTCCCCCAGTCAGGGTGTGTGTGGGTGTGTGTGTCTGAGAGAGAGACACCTGCACCAGTCAGGGTCAGTGTGTGTGTGTGAGAGAGAGGGAGACAGACAGAGACAGACACTGACTCTTGACCCTTCCCCCAGTCAGGGTCTGTGTGTGTCTGGGTCTGTGTGTGTGTCTGGGTCT
>NW_027276162.1:0-43632 GCF_030028105.1 Mobula birostris
GCGAGGCTGGAGGCTGGAGATTAGAGACTAGAGGTGAGGCTGGAGGCTGGAGACTAGAGGCGAGGCTGGAGAGTAGAGGTGAGGCTGGAGGCTGCAGGCTAGAGACTAGAGGCGAGGCTGGAGGCTGGAGGCGAGGCTGGAGTCTGGAGACTAGAGGCGAGGCTGGAAGCTGGAGTCTGGAGACTAGGGGCGAGGCTGGAGGCTGGAGTCTGGAGACTAGAGGTGAGGCTGGAGGCTGGAGACTAGAGGTGAGGCTGGAGCTGGAAACTAGAGGCGAGCTGGAGCTGGAGGCGAGGCTGGAGTCTGAAGACTAGAGGCGAGGTTGGAGGCTGGAGGCTGGAGACTAGAGACTAGAGACTGGAGGCGAGGCTGGAGGCTGGAGGCTGGAGACTAGATGCGACGCTGGAGGCTGGAGGCTGGAGACTAGAGGCAAGGCTGGAGGCTGGAGGCTGGAGTCTGGTGGCTGGAGACTAGAGGTGAGGCTGGAGGCTAGAGGCGAGGCTGGAGGCTGGAGACTAGAGGCGAGGCTGGAGGCTGGAGACTAGAGACTAGAGGTGAGGCTGGAGGCTGGAGACTAGAGACGAGGCTGGAGGCTTGAGTCTAGAGACTAGAGGCGAGGCTGGAGGCTGGAGACTAGAGACTAGAGGTGAGGCTGCAGACTAGAGGTGAGGCTGGAGGCTGGAGACTGGAGAGTAGAGGCGAGGCTGGAGGCTGGAGGCTAGAGACTAGAGGCGAGGCTGGAGGCTGGAGGCAAGGCTGGAGGCTGGAGACTAGAGGTGAGGCTGGAGGCTGGAGGCTAGAGGCGAGGCTGGAGGCTGCAGACTAGATGCGAGGCTGGAGGCTGGGGACTAGATGCGAGGCTGGAGGCTGCAGGCTGGAGACTAGCGGCGGGGCTGGAGGCTGGAGGCTGGAGTCTAGAGACGAGGCTGGAGGCTGGAGGGCTGGCGACTAGAAGCGAGCCTGGAGGCTGGAGGCTGGAAACTAGAGGCGAGGCTGGGAGTCTGGTGGCTGGAGACTAGAGGTGAGGCTGGAGGTTGCAGACTAGTGGCGAGGCTGGAGACTGGAAACTAGAGACTAGAGGCGAGGCTGGAGGCTGGAGACTAGAGACTAGAAGTGAGGCTGGAGGCTGGAGACTAGAGGCGAGGCTGGAGAGTAGAGGTGAGGCTGGAGACTAGAGACTAGATGCGAGTCTGGAGGCTGGAGGCTGGAGACTAGAGGTGAGGCTGGAGACTGGAGGTGAGGCTGGAGGTGAGGCTGGAGGAACCGAGGTGAGGCTGGAGGTGAGGCTGGAGGCTGGAGACTAGAAGCGAAGCTGGAGGCTGGAGTCTGGAGACTTGAGGCGAAGCTAGAGGCTGGAGGAGGAGTCTGGAGGCAGGAGACTAGAGGCGGGAGGCTGGAGACTGGAGGCTGGAGACTGGAGGCTGGAGACAAGAGGCGAGGCTGGAGGCTGGAGAGAGACTAGAGACTAGAGGCGAGCTGGAGGCTGGAGGCTGGAGGCTGGAGACTAGAGGTGAGGCTGGATGCTGCAGACTGGAGACTAGAGGTGAGGCTGGAGGTGAGGCTGGAGGCTGGAGACTAGAGGCGAGGCTGGAGGCTGGACACTAGAGACTAGAGGCGAGCCTGGAGGTCGGAGGCTGGAGGTGATGCTGGAGGCGAGGCTGGAGGCTGGAGACTAGAGGTGAGGCTGGATGCTGCAGACTAGAGACTAGAGGCGAGCCTGGAGGGCTGGAGGCTGGAGGCTGGAGACTAGAGGTGAGGCTGGATGCTGCAGACTGGAGACTAGAGGTGAGGCTGGAGGTGAGGCTGAGGGCTGGACCTAGAGACTAGAGGCGAGCCTGGAGGGCTGGACACTAGAGACTAGAGGCGAGCCTGGAGGCTGGAGGCTGGAGGTGATGCTGGAGGCGAGGCTGGAGGCTGGAGGCTAGATGCAAGGCTGGAGACTAGAGACTAGAGGCGATGCTGGAGGCTGGATGCAGGAGACTAGATGCAAGGCTGGAAGACTAGAGACTAGAGGGGAGGCTGGAGGCTGGAGGAGAGGCTGGAGTCTGGAGACAAGAGGCAAGACTGGAGGCTTGAGACTCGAGACTAGAGGCGAGGCTTGGAGGCTGGAGATTAGAGACTAGAGGTGAGGCTGGAGGCTGGAGACTAGAGGCGAGGCTGGAGAGTAGAGGTGAGGCTGGAGGCTGCAGGCTAGAGACTAGAGGCGAGGCTGGAGGCTGGAGGCGAGGCTGGAGTCTGAGGACTAGAGGCGTGGCTGGAAGCTGGAGTCTGGAGAGTAGAGGCGAGGCTGGAGGCTGGAGTCTGGAGACTAGAGGTGAGGCTGGAGGCTGGAGACTAGAGGTGAGGCTGGAGCTGGAAACTAGAGGCGAGGCTGGAGGCTGGAGGCGAGGCTGGAGTCTGAAGCGAGAGGCTGGAGTCTGGAGACTAGAGGCGAGGCTGGAGGCTGGAGTCTGGAGACTAGAGGCGAGGCTGGAGGCTGGAGTCTGGAGACTAGAGGTGAGGCTGGAGGCTGGAGACTAGAGGCGAGGCTGAGGCTGGAGGCTGGAGACTAGAGGTGAGGCTGGAGGCTGGAGACTAGAGGGCAGAGGCTGAAGGCTGGAGACTTAGAGGCGTAGCGGGAGGCTGGAGGCGAGTCTGGAGGATGGAGACTAGAGGTGAGGCTGGAGGCTGGAGACTAGAGGCGAGGCTAGAGGATGGAGACTAGAGGCGAAGCTGGAGGCTGGAGGCTGGAGACTAGAGACGAGAGACGAGAGGCGAGGCTGGAGGCTGGAGGCTGGAGACTAGAGGCGAGGCTGGAGGCTGGAGGCTGGAGACTAGAGGCAAGGCTGGAGTCTGGAGGAGAGGCTGGAGTCTGGAGCTAGAGGCGAGGCTGGAGGCTAGAGGCAGGCGACTAGAGGCGAGGCTGGAGGCTGGAGGCTGGAAACTAGAGGTGAGGCTGGAGGGCTGCAGACTAGAGGCGAGGCTGGAGACTGGAGACTAGAGACTACAGACGAGGCTGGAGGCTTGAGACTCGAGACTAGAGGCGAGGCTGGAGGCTGGAGATTAGAGACTAGAGGTGAGGCTGGAGGCTGGAGACTAGAGGCGAGGCTGGAGAGTAGAGGTGAGGCTGGAGGCTGCAGGCTAGAGACTAGAGGCGAGGCTGGAGGCTGGAGGCGAGGCTGGAGTCTGGAGACTAGAGGCGAGGCTGGAAGCTGGAGTCTGGAGACTAGGGGCGAGGCTGGAGGCTGGAGTCTGGAGACTAGAGGTGAGGCTGGAGGCTGGAGACTAGAGGCGAGGTTGGAGGCTGGAGGCTGGAGACTAGAGACTAGAGACTGGAGGCGAGGCTGGAGGCTGGGAGGCTGGAGACTAGATGCGACGCTGGAGGCTGGAGGCTGGAGACTAGAGGCAAGGCTGAGAGGCTGGAGGCTGGAGTCTGGTGGCTGGAGACTAGAGGTGAGGCTGGAGGCTAGAGGCGAGCTGGAGGCTGGGAGACTAGAGGCGAGCTGGAGGCTGGAGACTAGAGACTAGAGGTGAGGCTGGAGGCTGGAGACTAGAGACGAGGCTGGAGGCTTGAGTCTAGAGACTAGAGGCGAGGCTGGAGGCTGGAGACTAGAGACTAGAGGTGAGGCTGCAGACTAGAGGTGAGGCTGGAGGCTGGAGACTGGAGAGTAGAGGCGAGGCTGGAGGCTGGAGGCTAGAGACTAGAGGCGAGGCTGGAGGCTGGAGGCAAGGCTGGAGGCTGGAGACTAGAGGTGAGGCTGGAGGCTGGAGGCTAGAGGCGAGGCTGGAGGCTGCAGACTAGATGCGAGGCTGGAGGCTGGGGACTAGATGCGAGGCTGGAGGCTGCAGGCTGGAGACTAGCGGCGGGGCTGGAGGCTGGAGGCTGGAGTCTAGAGACGAGGCTGGAGGCTGGAGGCTGGCGACTAGAAGCGAGCCTGGAGGCTGGAGCTGGAAACTAGAGGCGAGGCTGGAGTCTGGTGGCTGGAGACTAGAGGTGAGGCTGGAGGTTGCAGACTAGTGGCGAGGCTGGAGACTGGAAACTAGAGACTAGAGGCGAGGCTGGAGGCTGGAGACTAGAGACTAGAAGTGAGGCTGGAGGCTGGAGACTAGAGGCGAGGCTGGAGAGTAGAGTGAGGCTGGAGACTAGAGACTAGATGCGAGTCTGGAGGCTGGAGGCTGGAGACTAGAGGTGAGGCTGGAGACTGGAGGTGAGGCTGAGGTGAGGCTGGAGACCAGAGGTGAGGCTGGAGGTGAGGCTGGAGGCTGGAGACTAGAAGCGAAGCTGGAGGCTGGAGTCTGGAGACTTGAGGCGAAGCTAGAGGCTGGAGGCTGGAGTCTGGAGGCAGGAGACTAGAGGGCGGAGGCTGGAGACTGGAGGCTGGAGACTGGAGGCTGGAGACAAGAGCCGAGGCTGGAGGCTGGAGACAGAGAGGATACGGAAGAGGCGAGCCTGGAGGCTGGAGGCTGGAGGCTGGAGACTAGAGGTGAGGCTGGATGCTGCAGACTGGAGACTAGAGGTGAGGCTGGAGGTGAGGCTGGAGGCTGGAGACTAGAGCGAGCTGGAGGCTGGACACTAGAGACTAGAGGCGAGCCTGGAGGCTGGAGGCTGGAGGTGATGCTGGAGGCGAGGCTGGAGGCTGGAGACTGAGGTGAGGCTGGATGCTGCAGACTAGAGACTAGAGGCGAGCCTGGAGGCTGGAGGCTGGAGGCTGGAGACTAGAGGTGAGGCTGGATGCTGCAGACTGGAGACTAGAGGTGAGGCTGGAGGTGAGGCTGGAGGCTGGACACTAGAGACTAGAGGCGAGCCTGGAGCTGGACACTAGAGACTAGAGGCGAGCCTGGAGGCTGGAGGCTGGAGGTGATGCTGGAGGCGAGGCTGAGGCTGGAGGCTAGATGCAAGGCTGGAGACTAGAGACTAGAGGCGATGCTGGAGGCTGGATGCAGGAGACTAGATGCAAGGCTGGAGACTAGAGACTAGAGGGGAGGCTGGAGGCTGGAGGAGAGGCTGGAGTCTGGAGACAAGAGGCAAGACTGGAGGCTTGAGACTCGAGACTAGAGGCGAGGCTGGAGGCTGGAGATTAGAGACTAGAGGTGAGGCTGGAGGCTGGAGACTAGAGGCGAGGCTGGAGAGTAGAGGTGAGGCTGGAGGCTGCAGGCTAGAGACTAGAGGCGAGGCTGGAGGCTGGAGGCGAGGCTGGAGTCTGGAGACTAGAGGCGTGGCTGGAAGCTGGAGTCTGGAGAGTAGAGGCGAGGCTGGAGGCTGGAGTCTGGAGACTAGAGGTGAGGCTGGAGGCTGGAACTAGAGGTGAGGCTGGAGCTGGAAACTAGAGGCGAGGCTGGAGGCTGGAGGCGAGGCTGGAGTCTGAAGGAGAGGCTGGAGTCTGGAGACTAGAGGCGAGGCTGGAGGCTGGAGTCTGGAGACTAGAGGCGAGGCTGGAGGCTGGAGTCTGGAGACTAGAGGTGAGGCTGGAGGCTGGAGACTAGAGGCGAGGCTGAAGGCTGGAGACTAGAGACTAGAGGCGAGGCTGGAGCTGGAGACTAGAGGCGTAGCGGGAGGCTGGAGGCGAGTCTGGAGGCTGGAGACTAGAAGGTGAGGCTGGAGGCTGGAGACTAGAGGCGAGGCTAGAGGATGGAGACGAGAGGCGAAGCTGGAGCTGGAGGCTGGAGACTAGAGACTAGAGACTAGAGGCGAGGCTGGAGGCTGGAGGCTGGAGACTAGATGCGACGCTGGAGGCTGGAGGCTGGAGACTAGAGGCGAGGCTGGAGGCTGGAGGCTGGAGACTAGAGGCAAGGCTGGAGTCTGGAGCAGAGGCTGGAGTCTGGAGACTAGAGGCGAGGCTGGAGGCTAGAGGCAGGCGACTAGAGGCGAGGCTGGAGGCTGGAGGCTGGAAACTAGAGGTGAGGCTGGAGCTGCAGACTAGAGGCGAGGCTGGAGACTGGAGACTAGAGACTAGAGACGAGGCTGGAGGCTTGAGACTCGAGACTGGAGGCGAGCTGGAGGCTGGAGATTAGAGACTAGAGGTGAGGCTGGAGGCTGGAGACTAGAGGCGAGGCTGGAGAGTAGAGGTGAGGCTGGAGGCTGCAGGCTAGAGACTAGAGGCGAGGCTGGAGGCTGGAGGCGAGGCTGGAGTCTGGAGACTAGAGGCGAGGCTGGAAGCTGGAGTCTGGAGAACTAGAGGCGAGGCTGGAGGCTGGAGTCTGGAGACTAGAGGTGAGCTGGAGGCTGGAGACTAGAGGTAAGGCTGGAGCTGGAAACTAGAGGCGAGGCTGGAGGCTGGAGGCGAGGTTGGAGTCTGAAGACTAGAGGCGAGGCTGGAGGCTGGAGGCTGGAGTCTGGAGACTAGAGGTGAGGCTGGAGGCTGGAGACTAGAGGCGAGGCTGAAGGCTGGAGACTAGAGACTAGACGCGAGGCTGGAGGCTGGAGGCTGGAGACTAGAGGCGTAGCTGGAGGCTGGAGGTGAGGCTGGAGTCTGGAGTCTAGAGGTGAGGCTGGAGGCTGGAGACTAGAGGCGAGGCTAGAGGATGGAGACTAGAGGCGAAGCTGGAGGCTGGAGGCTGGAGAGTAGAGACTAGAGACGAGAGGCGAGGCTGGAGGCTGGAGGCTGGAGGCTGGAGACTAGATGCGACGCTGGAGGCTGGAGGCTGGAGACTAGAGGCGAGGCTGGAGGCTGGAGGCTGGAGGCTAGAGGCAAGGCTGGAGTCTGGAGGAGAGGCTGGAGTCTGGAGACTAGAGGCGAGGCTGGAGGCTGGAGTCTGGAGACTAGAGGCGAGCCTGGAGGCTGGAGTCTCGAGACTAGAGGCGAGGCTGAAGGCTGGAGACTAGAGACTAGAGGCGAGGTTGGAGGCTGGAGGCTGGAGAGGCAAGGCTGGAGGCTGGAGGCGAGGATGGAGGCTGGAGACTAGAGGCGAGGCTGGAGGTTGGAGGCTGGAGACTAGAGACTAGAGGCGAGGCTGTAGGCTGAAGGAGAGGCTGGAGTCTGGAGACTAGAGGCGAGCTGGAGGCTGGAGTCTGGAGACTAGAGGCGAGGCTGGAGGCTGGAGTCTGGAGACTAGAGGTGAGGCTGGAGGCTGGAGACTAGAGGTGAGGCTGGAGGCTGGAGACTAGAGACAGGCGAGGCTGGAGGCTAGAGACTAGAGGCGAGGCTGGAGGCTGGAGGCGAGGCTGGAGGCTGGAGACTAGCGGCGAGGCTGGAGGCTGGAGGCTGGAGACTATAGGCGAGGCTGGAGGCTGGAGGCTGGCGACTAGAGGCGAGGCTGGAGGCTGGAGGCTGGAAACTAGAGGCGAGGCTGGAGTCTGGTGGCTGGAGACTAGAGGTGAGGCTGGAGGCTGCAGACTAGAGGCGAGGCTGGAGACTGGAGACTAGAGACTAGAGACGAGGCTGGAGGCTTGAGACTCGAGACTAGTGGCGAGGCTGGAGGCTGGAGATTAGAGACTAGAGGTGAGGCTGGAGGCTGGAGACTAGAGGCGAGGCTGGAGAGTAGAGGTGAGGCTGGAGGCTGGAGGCTAGAGACTAGAGGCGAGGCTGGAGGATGGAAGCGAGGCTGGAGTCTGGAGACTAGAGGCGAGCTGGAGGCTGGAGTCTGGAGACTAGAGGCGAAGCTGGAGGCTGGAGTCTGGAGACTAGAGGCGAGGCTGGAGGTGGAGTCTGGAGACTAGAGGTGAGGCTGGAGGCTGGAGACTAGATGTGAGGCTGGAGCTGAAACTAGAGGCGAGGCTGGAGGCTGGAGGCGAGGCTGGAGTCTGGAGACTAGAGGCGAGGCTGGAGGCTGGAGTCTGGAGACTAGAGGCGAGGCTGGAGGCTGGAGTCTGGAGACTAGAGGTGAGGCTGGAGGCTGGAGACTAGAGGCGAGGCTGAAGGCTGGAGACTAGAGACTAGAGGCGAGGCTGGAGGCTGGAGGCTGGAGACTAGAGGCGCAGCTGGAGGCTGGAGGCGAGGCTGGAGGCTGGAGACTAGAGGTGAGGCTGAAGGCTGGAGACTAGAGGTGAGGCTGGAGGCTGGAGACTAGAGGCGAGGCTAGAGGATGGAGACTAGAGGCGAAGCTGGAGGCTGGAGGCTGGAGACTAGAGACTAGAGACTAGAGGTGAGGCTGGAGGCTGGAGGTTGGAGACTAGATGCGACGCTGGAGGCTGGAGGCTGGAGACTAGAGGCGAGGCTGGAGGCTGGAGGCTGGCGACTAGAGGCGAGGCTGGAGGCTGGAGGCTGGAAACTGGAGGAGAGGCTGGAGTTCGGTGGCTGGAGACTAGAGGTTAGGCTGGAGGCTGCAGACTAGAGGCGAGGCTGGAGACTGGAGACTAGAGACTAGAGACGAGGGTGGAGGCTTGAGACTCGAGACTAGAGGCGAGGCTGGAGGCTGGAGATTAGACACTAGAGGTGAGGCTGGAGGCTGGAGACTAGAGGTGAGGCTGGAGAGTAGAGACTAAATGTAAGGCTGGAGGCGCGTTACTAGAGAGTAGAGGCGAGGCTGGAGGCTGGAGGCTAGAGACTAGAGGCGAGGCTGGAGGCTGGAGGTAAGGCTGGAGGCTGGAGACTAGAGGTGAGGCTGGAGCTGGAAACTAGAGGCGAGGCTGGAGGCTGGAGGCGAGGCTGGAGTCTCGAGACTAGAGGCGAGGCTGAAGGCTGGAGACTAGAGACTAGAGGTGAGGCTGGAGGCTGGAGGCTGGAGAG
Source organism: Mobula birostris (assembly GCF_030028105.1). NCBI lineage: Eukaryota > Metazoa > Chordata > Chondrichthyes > Myliobatiformes > Myliobatidae > Mobula > Mobula birostris. The sequence continues at coordinate 8,646 of NW_027276162.1, forward strand.
GCAAGGCTGGAGGCTGGAGGCGAGGATGGAGGCTGGAGACTAGAGGAGAGGCTGGAGGTTGGAGGCTGGAGACTAGAGACTAGAGGCTAGGCTGGAGGCTGGAGTCTCGAGACTAGAGGCGAGGTTGGAGGCTGAAGGAGAGGCTGGAGTCTGGAGACTAGAGGCGAGGCTGGAGGCTGGAGTCTGGAGACTAGAGGCGAGGCTGGAGGCTGGAGTCTGGAGACTAGAGGTGAGGCTGGAGGCTGGAGACTAGAGGTGAGGCTGGAGGCTGGAGACTAGAGACAGGCGAGGCTGGAGGCTAGAGACTAGAGGCGAGGCTGGAGGCTGGAGGCGAGGCTGGAGGCTGGAGACTAGAGGCGAGGCTGAAGGCTGGAGACTAGAGACTAGAGGCGAGGCTGGAGGCTGGAGGCTGGAGACTAGAGGCGCAGCTGGAGGCTGGAGGCGAGGCTGGAGGCTGGAGACTAGATGCGACGCTGGAGGCTGGAGGCTGGAGACTAGAGGCGAGGCTAGAGGCTGGAGACTAGAGGCGAAGCTGGAGGCTGGAGGCTGGAGACTAGAGACTTGAGACTAGAGGCGAGGCTGGAGGCTGGAGGCTGGAGACTAGATGCGAGGCTGGAGGCTGGAGGCTGGAGACTAGAGGTGAGGCTGGAGTCTGGTGGCTGGAGACTAGAGGTGAGGCTGGAGGCTAGAGGCGAGGCTGGAGGCTGGAGACTACAGACGAGGCTGGAGGCTTGAGACTAGAGACTAGAGGCGAGGCTGGGGGCTGGAGACTAGAGACTAGAGGTGAGGCTGCAGACTAGAGGTGAGGATGGAGGCGGGAGACTAGAGAGTAGAGGCGAGGCTGGAGGCTGGAGGCTAGAGAGTAGAGGCGAGGCTGGAGGCTGGAGACTAGAGGTGAGGCTGGAGGCTGGAGGCTAGAGGCGAGTCTGGAGACTAGCGGCGAGGCTGGAGGCTGGAGGCTGGAGACTAGAGGCGAGGCTGGAGGCTGGAGGCTGGCGACTAGAGGCGAGGCTGCAGGCTGGAGGCTGGAAACTAGAGGCGAGGCTGGAGGCTGGTGGCTGGAGACTAGAGGTGAGGCTGGAGGCTGCAGACTAGAGGCGAGGCTGGAGACTGGAGACTAGAGACTAGACACGAGGCTGGAGGCTTGAGACTCGAGACTAGAGGCGAGGCTGGAGGCTGGAGACTAGAGGCGAGGCTGGAGAGTAGAGGTGAGGCTGGAGACTAGAGACTAGATGCAAGGCTGGAGGCGCGTGACTAGCGAGTAGAGGCGAGGCTGGAGGCTGGAGGCTAGAGACTAGAGGCGAGGCTGGAGGCTGGAGGCAAGGCTGGAGGCTGGAGACTAGAGGTGAGGCTGGAGCTGGAAAGTAGAGGCGAGGCTGAAGGCTGGAGGCGAGGCTGGAGTCTGGAGACGAGAGGTGAGGCTGGAGGCTGGAGACGAGAGGTGAGGCTGGAGGCTGGAGACTAGAGACAGGCGAGGCTGGAGGCTAGAGACTAGAGGCGAGGCTGGAGGCTGGAGGCGAGGCTGGAGGCTGGAGGCGAGGCTGGAGGCTGGAGACTAGAGGCGAGGCTGAAGGCTGGAGACTAGAGACTAGAGGCGAAGCTGGAGGCTGGAGGCTGGAGACTAGAGGTGAGGCTGGAGCTGGAAAGTAGAGGCGAGGCTGAAGGCTGGAGGCGAGGCTGGAGTCTGGAGACGAGAGGTGAGGCTGGAGGCTGGAGACGAGAGGTGAGGCTGGAGGCTGGAGACTAGAGACAGGCGAGGCTGGAGGCTAGAGACTAGAGGCGAGGCTGGAGGCTGGAGGCGAGGCTGGAGGCTGGAGGCGAGGCTGGAGGCTGGAGACTAGAGGCGAGGCTGAAGGCTGGAGACTAGAGACTAGAGGCGAAGCTGGAGGCTGGAGGCTGGAGACTAGAGGCGCAGCTGGAGGCTGGAGGCGAGGCTGGAGGCTGGAGGCAAGGGTGGAGGCTGGAGACTAGAGGTGAGGCTGGAGCTGGAAAGTAGAGGCGAGGCTGAAGGCTGGAGGCGAGGCTGGAGTCTGGAGACTAGAGGTGAGGCTGGAGGCTGGAGACTAGAGGCGAGGCTAGAGGCTGGAGACTAGAGGCGAAGCTGGAGGCTGGAGGCTGGAGACTAGAGACTTGAGACTAGAGGCGAGGCTGGAGGCTGGAGGCTGGAGACTAGATGCGACGCTGGAGGCTGGAGGCTGGAGACTGGAGGCGAGGCTGGAGGCTGGAGGCTGGAGACGAGAGGCAAGGCTGGAGTCTGGTGGCTGGAGACTAGAGGTGAGGCTGGAGGCTAGAGGCGAGGCTGGAGGCTGGAGACTACAGACGAGGCTGGAGGCTTGAGACTAGAGACTAGAGGCGAGGCTGGGGGCTGGAGACTAGAGACTAGAGGTGAGGCTGCAGACTAGAGGTGAGGATGGAGGCGGGAGACTAGAGAGTAGAGGCGAGGCTGGAGGCTGGAGGCTAGAGACTAGAGGCGAGGCTGGAGGCTGGAGACTAGAGGTGAGGCTGGAGGCTGGAGGCTAGAGGCGAGGCTGGAGACTAGCGGCGAGGCTGGAGGCTGGAGGCTGGAGACTAGAGGCGCCGCTGGAGGCTGGAGGCTGGCGACTAGAGGCGAGGCTGCAGGCTGGAGGCCGGAAACTAGAGGCGAGGCTGGAGTCTGGTGGCTGGAGACTAGAGGTGAGGCTGGAGGCTGCAGACTAGAGGCGAGGCTGGAGACTGGAGACTAGAGACTAGACACGAGGCTGGAGGCTTGAGACTCGAGACTAGAGGCGAGGCTGGAGGCTGGAGACTAGAGACTAGAGGTGAGGCTGGAGGCTGGAGACTAGAGGCGAGGCTGGAGAGTAGAGCTGAGGCTGGAGACAAGAGACTAGATGCAAGGCTGGAGGCGCGTGACTAGAGAGTAGAGGCGAGGCTGGAGGCTGGAGGCTAGAGACTAGAGGCGAGGCTGGAGGCTGGAGGCAAGGCTGGAAGCTGGAGACTAGAGGTGAGGCTGGAGCTGGAAAGTAGAGGCGAGGCTGGAGGCTGGAGGCGAGGCTGGAGTCTGGAGACTAGAGGCGAGGCTGGAGGCTGGAGACTAGAGACTAGAGGCGAGGCTGGAGGCTGGAGGCTGGAGAGGCAAGGCTGGAGGCTGGAGGCGAGGATGGAGGCTGGAGACTAGAGGCGAGGCTGGAGGTTGGAGGCTGGAGACTAGAGACTAGAGGCGAGGCTGGAGGCTGGAGGAGAGGCTGGAGTCTGGAGACTAGACGCGAGGCTGGAGGCTGGAGTCTGGAGACGAGAGGCGAGGCTGGAGGCTGGAGACTAGAGGCGGAGCTGGAGGCTGGAGGCTGGAGACTAGAGGCGAGGCTGGACGCTGGAGGCTGGAGACTAGATGCGAAGCTGAAGGCTGGAGGCTGGAGACTAGAGGCGAGGCTGGAGGCTGGAGACTAGAGACTAGAGGTGAGGCTGGAGGCTGGAGACTAGAGACGAGGCTGGAGGCATGAGACTAGAGACTAGAGGCGAGGCTGGAGGCTGGAGACTAGAGACTAGAGGTGAGGCTGTAGAGTAGAGGTGAGGCTGGAGGCGGGAGACTAGAGAGTAGAGGCGAGGCTGGAGGCTGGAGGCTAGAGACTAGAGGCGAGGCTGGAGGCTGGAGGCAAGGCTGGAGGCTGGAGACTAGAGGTGAGGCTGGAGGCTGGAGGCAGAGGGGAGGCTGGAGGCTGCAGGCTGGAGACTAGCGGCGAGACTGGAGGCTGGAGACCAGAGGCGAGGCTGGAGGCTGGAGGCTGGCGACTAGAGGCGAGGCTGCAGGCTGGAGGCTGGAGACTAGAGGTGAGGCTGGAGGCTGCAGACTAGAGGCAAGGCTGGAGACTGGAGTCTAGAGACTAGAGACGAGGCTGGAGGCTTGAGACTCGAGACTAGAGGCGAGGCTGGAGGCTTGAGACTCGAGACTAGAGGCGATGCTGGAGGCTGGAGACTGGAGACTAGAGGTGAGGCTGGAGGCTGGAGACTAGAGGCGAGGCTGAAGGCTGGAGACTAGAGACTAGAGGCGAGGCTGGAGGCTGGAGGCTGGAGAGGCAAGGCTGGAGGCTGGAGGCGAGGATGGAGGCTGGAGACTAGAGGCGAGGCTGGAGGTTGGAGGCTGGAGACTAGAGACTAGAGGCTAGGCTGGAGGCTGGAGTCTCGAGACTAGAGGCGAGGTTGGAGGCTGAAGGAGAGGCTGGAGTCTGGAGACTAGAGGCGAGGCTGGAGGCTGGAGTCTGGAGACTAGAGGCGAGGCTGGAGGCTGGAGTCTGGAGACTAGAGGTGAGGCTGGAGGCTGGAGACTAGAGGTGAGGCTGGAGGCTGGAGACTAGAGACAGGCGAGGCTGGAGGCTAGAGACTAGAGGCGAGGCTGGAGGCTGGAGGCGATGCTGGAGGCTGGAGACTAGAGGCGAGGCTGAAGGCTGGAGACTAGAGACTAGAGGCGAGGCTGGAGGCTGGAGGCTGGAGACTAGAGGCGCAGCTGGAGGCTGGAGGCAAGGCTGGAGGCTGGAGTCTGGAGACTAGAGGCGAAGCTGGAGGCTGGAGTCTGGAGACTAGAGGCGAGGCTGGAGGCTGGAGTCTGGAGACTAGAGGTGAGGCTGGAGGCTGGAGACTAGAGGCGAGGCTGAAGGCTGGAGACTAGAGACTAGAGGCGAGGCTGGAGGCTGGAGACTAGAGGCGTAGCGGGAGGCTGGAGGCGAGTCTGGAGGCTGGAGACTAGAGGTGAGGCTGGAGGCTGGAGACTAGAGGCGAGGCTAGAGGATGGAGACGAGAGGCGAAGCTGGAGGCTGGAGGCTGGAGACTAGAGACTAGAGACTAGAGGCGAGGCTGGAGGCTGGAGGCTGGAGACTAGATGCGACGCTGGAGGCTGGAGGCTGGAGACTAGAGGCGAGGCTGGAGGCTGGAGGCTGGAGACTAGAGGCAAGGCTGGAGTCTGGAGCAGAGGCTGGAGTCTGGAGACTAGAGGCGAGGCTGGAGGCTAGAGGCAGGCGACTAGAGGCGAGGCTGGAGGCTGGAGGCTGGAAACTAGAGGTGAGGCTGGAGGCTGCAGACTAGAGGCGAGGCTGGAGACTGGAGACTAGAGACTAGAGACGAGGCTGGAGGCTTGAGACTCGAGACTGGAGGCGAGGCTGGAGGCTGGAGATTAGAGACTAGAGGTGAGGCTGGAGGCTGGAGACTAGAGGCGAGGCTGGAGAGTAGAGGTGAGGCTGGAGGCTGCAGGCTAGAGACTAGAGGCGAGGCTGGAGGCTGGAGGCGAGGCTGGAGTCTGGAGACTAGAGGCGAGGCTGGAAGCTGGAGTCTGGAGACTAGAGGCGAGGCTGGAGGCTGGAGTCTGGAGACTAGAGGTGAGGCTGGAGGCTGGAGACTAGAGGTAAGGCTGGAGCTGGAAACTAGAGGCGAGGCTGGAGGCTGGAGGCGAGGCTGGAGTCTGGAGACTAGAGGTGAGGCTGGAGGCTGGAGACTAGAGGCGAGGCTGAAGGCTGGAGACTAGAGACTAGACGCGAGGCTGGAGGCTGGAGGCTGGAGACTAGAGGCGTAGCTGGAGGCTGGAGGTGAGGCTGGAGTCTGGAGTCTAGAGGTGAGGCTGGAGGCTGGAGACTAGAGGCGAGGCTGGAGGATGGAGACTAGAGGCAAAGCTGGAGGCTGGAGGCTGGAGAGTAGAGACTAGAGACGAGAGGCGAGGCTGGAGGCTGGAGGCTGGAGGCTGGAGACTAGATGCGACGCTGGAGGCTGGAGGCTGGAGACTAGAGGCGAGGCTGGAGGCTGGAGGCTGGAGGCTAGAGGCAAGGCTGGAGTCTGGAGGAGAGGCTGGAGTCTGGAGACTAGAGGCGAGGCTGGAGGCTGGAGTCTGGAGACTAGAGGCGAGCCTGGAGGCTGGAGTCTCGAGACTAGAGGCGAGGCTGAAGGCTGGAGACTAGAGACTAGAGGCGAGGTTGGAGGCTGGAGGCTGGAGAGGCAAGGCTGGAGGCTGGAGGCGAGGATGGAGGCTGGAGACTAGAGGCGAGGCTGGAGGTTGGAGGCTGGAGACTAGAGACTAGAGGCGAGGCTGTAGGCTGAAGGAGAGGCTGGAGTCTGGAGACTAGAGGCGAGGCTGGAGGCTGGAGTCTGGAGACTAGAGGCGAGGCTGGAGGCTGGAGTCTGGAGACTAGAGGTGAGGCTGGAGGCTGGAGACTAGAGGTGAGGCTGGAGGCTGGAGACTAGAGACAGGCGAGGCTGGAGGCTAGAGACTAGAGGCGAGGCTGGAGGCTGGAGGCGAGGCTGGAGGCTGGAGACTAGCGGCGAGGCTGGAGGCTGGAGGCTGGAGACTAGAGGCGAGGCTGGAGTCTGGTGGCTGGAGACTAGAGGTGAGGCTGGAGGCTGCAGACTAGAGGCGAGGCTGGAGACTGGAGACTAGAGACTAGAGACGAGGCTGGAGGCTTGAGACTCGAGACTAGTGGCGAGGCTGGAGGCTGGAGATTAGAGACTAGAGGTGAGGCTGGAGGCTGGAGACTAGAGGCGAGGCTGGAGAGTAGAGGTGAGGCTGGAGGCTGGAGGCTAGAGACTAGAGGCGAGGCTGGAGGATGGAAGCGAGGCTGGAGTCTGGAGACTAGAGGCGAGGCTGGAGGCTGGAGTCTGGAGACTAGAGGCGAAGCTGGAGGCTGGAGTCTGGAGACTAGAGGCGAGGCTGGAGGCTGGAGGCGAGGCTGGAGGCTGGAGGCGAGGCTGGAGTCTGGAGACTAGAGGCGAGGCTGGAGGCTGGAGTCTGGAGACTAGAGGCGAGGCTGGAGGCTGGAGTCTGGAGACTAGAGGTGAGGCTGGAGGCTGGAGACTAGAGGCGAGGCTGAAGGCTGGAGACTAGAGACTAGAGGCGAGGCTGGAGGCTGGAGGCTGGAGACTAGAGGCGCAGCTGGAGGCTGGAGGCGAGGCTGGAGGCTGGAGACTAGAGGTGAGGCTGAAGGCTGGAGACTAGAGGTGAGGCTGGAGGCTGGAGACTAGAGGCGAGGCTAGAGGATGGAGACTAGAGGCGAAGCTGGAGGCTGGAGGCTGGAGACTAGAGACTAGAGACTAGAGGTGAGGCTGGAGGCTGGAGGTTGGAGACTAGATGCGACGCTGGAGGCTGGAGGCTGGAGACTAGAGGCGAGGCTGGAGGCTGGAGGCTGGCGACTAGAGGCGAGGCTGGAGGCTGGAGGCTGGAAACTGGAGGAGAGGCTGGAGTTCGGTGGCTGGAGACTAGAGGTTAGGCTGGAGGCTGCAGACTAGAGGCGAGGCTGGAGACTGGAGACTGGAGACTAGAGACGAGGGTGGAGGCTTGAGACTCGAGACTAGAGGCGAGGCTGGAGGCTGGAGATTAGACACTAGAGGTGAGGCTGGAGGCTGGAGACTAGAGGTGAGGCTGGAGAGTAGAGACTAAATGTAAGGCTGGAGGCGCGTTACTAGAGAGTAGAGGCGAGGCTGGAGGCTGGAGGCTAGAGACTAGAGGCGAGGCTGGAGGCTGGAGGTAAGGCTGGAGGCTGGAGACTAGAGGTGAGGCTGGAGCTGGAAACTAGAGGCGAGGCTGGAGGCTGGAGGCGAGGCTGGAGTCTCGAGACTAGAGGCGAGGCTGAAGGCTGGAGACTAGAGACTAGAGGCGAGGCTGGAGGCTGGAGGCTGGAGAGGCAAGGCTGGAGGCTGGAGGCGAGGATGGAGGCTGGAGACTAGAGGCGAGGCTGGAGGTTGGAGGCTGGAGACTAGAGACTAGAGGCTAGGCTGGAGGCTGGAGTCTCGAGACTAGAGGCGAGGTTGGAGGCTGAAGGAGAGGCTGGAGTCTGGAGACTAGAGGCGAGGCTGGAGGCTGGAGTCTGGAGACTAGAGGCGAGGCTGGAGGCTGGAGTCTGGAGACTAGAGGTGAGGCTGGAGGCTGGAGACTAGAGGTGAGGCTGGAGGCTGGAGACTAGAGACAGGCGAGGCTGGAGGCTAGAGACTAGAGGCGAGGCTGGAGGCTGGAGGCGAGGCTGGAGGCTGGAGACTAGAGGCGAGGCTGAAGGCTGGAGACTAGAGACTAGAGGCGAGGCTGGAGGCTGGAGGCTGGAGACTAGAGGCGCAGCTGGAGGCTGGAGGCGAGGCTGGAGGCTGGAGACTAGATGCGACGCTGGAGGCTGGAGGCTGGAGACTAGAGGCGAGGCTAGAGGCTGGAGACTAGAGGCGAAGCTGGAGGCTGGAGGCTGGAGACTAGAGACTTGAGACTAGAGGCGAGGCTGGAGGCTGGAGGCTGGAGACTAGATGCGACGCTGGAGGCTGGAGGCTGGAGACTAGAGGTGAGGCTGGAGTCTGGTGGCTGGAGACTAGAGGTGAGGCTGGAGGCTAGAGGCGAGGCTGGAGGCTGGAGACTACAGACGAGGCTGGAGGCTTGAGACTAGAGACTAGAGGCGAGGCTGGGGGCTGGAGACTAGAGACTAGAGGTGAGGCTGCAGACTAGAGGTGAGGATGGAGGCGGGAGACTAGAGAGTAGAGGCGAGGCTGGAGGCTGGAGGCTAGAGAGTAGAGGCGAGGCTGGAGGCTGGAGACTAGAGGTGAGGCTGGAGGCTGGAGGCTAGAGGCGAGTCTGGAGACTAGCGGCGAGGCTGGAGGCTGGAGGCTGGAGACTAGAGGCGAGGCTGGAGGCTGGAGGCTGGCGACTAGAGGCGAGGCTGCAGGCTGGAGGCTGGAAACTAGAGGCGAGGCTGGAGGCTGGTGGCTGGAGACTAGAGGTGAGGCTGGAGGCTGCAGACTAGAGGCGAGGCTGGAGACTGGAGACTAGAGACTAGACACGAGGCTGGAGGCTTGAGACTCGAGACTAGAGGCGAGGCTGGAGGCTGGAGACTAGAGGCGAGGCTGGAGAGTAGAGGTGAGGCTGGAGACTAGAGACTAGATGCAAGGCTGGAGGCGCGTGACTAGCGAGTAGAGGCGAGGCTGGAGGCTGGAGGCTAGAGACTAGAGGCGAGGCTGGAGGCTGGAGGCAAGGCTGGAGGCTGGAGACTAGAGGTGAGGCTGGAGCTGGAAAGTAGAGGCGAGGCTGAAGGCTGGAGGCGAGGCTGGAGTCTGGAGACTAGAGGTGAGGCTGGAGGCTGGAGACGAGAGGTGAGGCTGGAGGCTGGAGACTAGAGACAGGAGAGGCTGGAGGCTAGAGACTAGAGGCGAGGCTGGAGGCTGGAGGCGAGGCTGGAGGCTGGAGACTAGAGGCGAGGCTGAAGGCTGGAGACTAGAGACTAGAGGCGAAGCTGGAGGCTGGAGGCTGGAGACTAGAGGCGCAGCTGGAGGCTGGAGGCGAGGCTGGAGGCTGGAGGCAAGGGTGGAGGCTGGAGACTAGAGGTGAGGCTGGAGCTGGAAAGTAGAGGCGAGGCTGAAGGCTGGAGGCGAGGCTGGAGTCTGGAGACTAGAGGTGAGGCTGGAGGCTGGAGACTAGAGGTGAGGCTGGAGGCTGGAGACTAGAGACAGGCGAGGCTGGAGGCTAGAGACTAGAGGCGAGGCTGGAGGCTGGATGCGAGGCTGGAGGCTGGAGGCGAGGCTGGAGGCTGGAGACTAGAGGCGAGGCTGAAGGCTGGAGACTAGAGACTAGAGGCGAGGCTGGAGGCTGGAGGCTGGAGACTAGAGGCGCAGCTGGAGGCTGGAGGCGAGGCTGGAGGCTGGAGACTAGAGGTGAGGCTGAAGGCTGGAGACTAGAGGCGAGGCTAGAGGCTGGAGACTAGAGGCGAAGCTGGAGGCTGGAGGCTGGAGACTAGAGACTTGAGACTAGAGGCGAGGCTGGAGGCTGGAGGCTGGAGACTAGATGCGACGCTGGAGGCTGGAGGCTGGAGACTGGAGGCGAGGCTGGAGGCTGGAGGCTGGAGACGAGAGGCAAGGCTGGAGTCTGGTGGCTGGAGACTAGAGGTGAGGCTGGAGGCTAGAGGCGAGGCTGGAGGCTGGAGACTACAGACGAGGCTGGGGGCTGGAGACTAGAGACTAGAGGTGAGGCTGCAGACTAGAGGTGAGGATGGAGGCGGGAGACTAGAGAGTAGAGGCGAGGCTGGAGGCTGGAGGCTAGAGACTAGAGGCGAGGCTGGAGGCTGGAGACTAGAGGTGAGGCTGGAGGCTGGAGGCTAGAGGCGAGGCTGGAGACTAGCGGCGAGGCTGGAGGCTGGAGGCTGGAGACTAGAGGCGCCGCTGGAGGCTGGAGGCTGGCGACTAGAGGCGAGGCTGCAGGCTGGAGGCCGGAAACTAGAGGCGAGGCTGGAGTCTGGTGGCTGGAGACTAGAGGTGAGGCTGGAGGCTGCAGACTAGAGGCGAGGCTGGAGACTGGAGACTAGAGACTAGACACGAGGCTGGAGGCTTGAGACTCGAGACTAGAGGCGAGGCTGGAGGCTGGAGACTAGAGACTAGAGGTGAGGCTGGAGGCTGGAGACTAGAGGCGAGGCTGGAGAGTAGAGCTGAGGCTGGAGACAAGAGACTAGATGCAAGGCTGGAGGCGCGTGACTAGAGAGTAGAGGCGAGGCTGGAGGCTGGAGGCTAGAGACTAGAGGCGAGGCTGGAGGCTGGAGGCAAGGCTGGAGGCTGGAGACTAGAGGTGAGGCTGGAGCTGGAAAGTAGAGGCGAGGCTGAAGGCTGGAGGCGAGGCTGGAGTCTGGAGACTAGAGGTGAGGCTGGAGGCTGGAGACGAGAGGTGAGGCTGGAGGCTGGAGACTAGAGACAGGCGAGGCTGGAGGCTAGAGACTAGAGGCGAGGCTGGAGGCTGGAGGCGAGGCTGGAGGCTGGAGACTAGAGGCGAGGCTGAAGGCTGGAGACTAGAGACTAGAGGCGAGGCTGGAGGCTGGAGGCTAGAGACTAGAGGCGAGGCTGGAGGCTGGAGGCGAGGCTGGAGGCTGGAGACTAGAGGCGAGGCTGAAGGCTGGAGACTAGAGACTAGAGGCGAAGCTGGAGGCTGGAGGCTGGAGACTAGAGGCGCAGCTGGAGGCTGGAGGCGAGGCTGGAGGCTGGAGGCAAGGGTGGAGGCTGGAGACTAGAGGTGAGGCTGGAGCTGGAAAGTAGAGGCGAGGCTGAAGGCTGGAGGCGAGGCTGGAGTCTGGAGACTAGAGGTGAGGCTGGAGGCTGGAGACTAGAGGTGAGGCTGGAGGCTGGAGACTAGAGACAGGCGAGGCTGGAGGCTAGAGACTAGAGGCGAGGCTGGAGGCTGGATGCGAGGCTGGAGGCTGGAGGCGAGGCTGGAGGCTGGAGACTAGAGGCGAGGCTGAAGGCTGGAGACTAGAGACTAGAGGCGAGGCTGGAGGCTGGAGGCTGGAGACTAGAGGCGCAGCTGGAGGCTGGAGGCGAGGCTGGAGGCTGGAGACTAGAGGTGAGGCTGAAGGCTGGAGACTAGAGGCGAGGCTAGAGGCTGGAGACTAGAGGCGAAGCTGGAGGCTGGAGGCTGGAGACTAGAGACTTGAGACTAGAGGCGAGGCTGGAGGCTGGAGGCTGGAGACTAGATGCGACGCTGGAGGCTGGAGGCTGGAGACTGGAGGCGAGGCTGGAGGCTGGAGGCTGGAGACGAGAGGCAAGGCTGGAGTCTGGTGGCTGGAGACTAGAGGTGAGGCTGGAGGCTAGAGGCGAGGCTGGAGGCTGGAGACTACAGACGAGGCTGGGGGCTGGAGACTAGAGACTAGAGGTGAGGCTGCAGACTAGAGGTGAGGATGGAGGCGGGAGACTAGAGAGTAGAGGCGAGGCTGGAGGCTGGAGGCTAGAGACTAGAGGCGAGGCTGGAGGCTGGAGACTAGAGGTGAGGCTGGAGGCTGGAGGCTAGAGGCGAGGCTGGAGACTAGCGGCGAGGCTGGAGGCTGGAGGCTGGAGACTAGAGGCGCCGCTGGAGGCTGGAGGCTGGCGACTAGAGGCGAGGCTGCAGGCTGGAGGCCGGAAACTAGAGGCGAGGCTGGAGTCTGGTGGCTGGAGACTAGAGGTGAGGCTGGAGGCTGCAGACTAGAGGCGAGGCTGGAGACTGGAGACTAGAGACTAGACACGAGGCTGGAGGCTTGAGACTCGAGACTAGAGGCGAGGCTGGAGGCTGGAGACTAGAGACTAGAGGTGAGGCTGGAGGCTGGAGACTAGAGGCGAGGCTGGAGAGTAGAGCTGAGGCTGGAGACAAGAGACTAGATGCAAGGCTGGAGGCGCGTGACTAGAGAGTAGAGGCGAGGCTGGAGGCTGGAGGCTAGAGACTAGAGGCGAGGCTGGAGGCTGGAGGCAAGGCTGGAGGCTGGAGACTAGAGGTGAGGCTGGAGCTGGAAAGTAGAGGCGAGGCTGGAGGCTGGAGGCGAGGCTGGAGTCTGGAGACTAGAGGCGAGGCTGGAGGCTGGAGACTAGAGACTAGAGGCGAGGCTGGAGGCTGGAGGCTGGAGAGGCAAGGCTGGAGGCTGGAGGCGAGGATGGAGGCTGGAGACTAGAGGCGAGGCTGGAGGTTGGAGGCTGGAGACTAGAGACTAGAGGCGAGGCTGGAGGCTGGAGGAGAGGCTGGAGTCTGGAGACTAGACGCGAGGCTGGAGGCTGGAGTCTGGAGACTAGAGGCGAGGCTGGAGGCTGGAGACTAGAGGCGGAGCTGGAGGCTGGAGGCTGGAGACTAGAGGCGAGGCTGGACGCTGGAGGCTGGAGACTAGATGCGAAGCTGAAGGCTGGAGGCTGGAGACTAGAGGCGAGGCTGGAGGCTGGAGACTAGAGACTAGAGGTGAGGCTGGAGGCTGGAGACTAGAGACGAGGCTGGAGACATGAGACTAGAGACTGGAGGCGAGGCTGGAGGCTGGAGACTAGAGACTAGAGGTGAGGCTGTAGAGTAGAGGTGAGGCTGGAGGCGGGAGACTAGAGAGTAGAGGCGAGGCTGGAGGCTGGAGGCTAGAGACTAGAGGCGAGGCTGGAGGCTGGAGGCAAGGCTGGAGGCTGGAGACTAGAGGTGAGGCTGGAGGCTGGAGGCAGAGGGGAGGCTGGAGGCTGCAGGCTGGAGACTAGCGGCGAGACTGGAGGCTGGAGACCAGAGGCGAGGCTGGAGGCTGGAGGCTGGCGACTAGAGGCGAGGCTGCAGGCTGGAGGCTGGAGACTAGAGGTGAGGCTGGAGGCTGCAGACTAGAGGCAAGGCTGGAGACTGGAGTCTAGAGACTAGAGACGAGGCTGGAGGCTTGAGACTCGAGACTAGAGGCGAGGCTGGAGGCTTGAGACTCGAGACTAGAGGCGATGCTGGAGGCTGGAGACTGGAGACTAGAGGTGAGGCTGGAGGCTGGAGACTAGAGGCGAGGCTGGAGAGTAGATGTGAGGCTGGAGACTAGAGACTAGATGTAAGGCTGGAGGCGCGTGACTAGAGAGTAGAGGCGAGGCTGGAGGCTGGAGGCTAGAGACTATAGGCGAGGCTGGAGGCTGGAGGCAAGGCTGGAGGCTGCAGACTAGAGGCGAGGCTGAAGACTGGAGACTAGAGACTAGACACGAGGCTGGAGGCTTGAGACTCGAGACTAGAGGCGAGGCTGGAGGCTGGAGACTAGAGACTAGAGGTGAGGCTGGAGAGTAGAGCTGAGGCTGGAGACAAGAGACTAGATGCAAGGCTGGAGGCGCGTGACTAGAGAGTAGAGGCGAGGCTGGAGGCTGGAGGCTAGAGACTAGAGGCGAGGCTGGAGGCTGGAGGCAAGGCTGGAGGCTGGAGACTAGAGGTGAGGCTGGAGCTGGAAAGTAGAGGCGAGGCTGGAGGCTGGAGGCGAGGCTGGAGTCTGGAGACTAGAGGCGAGGCTGGAGGCTGGAGACTAGAGACTAGAGGCGAGGCTGGAGGCTGGAGGCTGGAGAGGCAAGGCTGGAGGCTGGAGGCGAGGATGGAGGCTGGAGACTAGAGGCGAGGCTGGAGGTTGGAGGCTGGAGACTAGAGACTAGAGGCGAGGCTGGAGGCTGGAGGAGAGGCTGGAGTCTGGAGACTAGACGCGAGGCTGGAGGCTGGAGTCTGGAGACTAGAGGCGAGGCTGGAGGCTGGAGACTAGAGGCGGAGCTGGAGGCTGGAGGCTGGAGACTAGAGGCGAGGCTGGACGCTGGAGGCTGGAGACTAGATGCGAAGCTGAAGGCTGGAGGCTGGAGACTAGAGGCGAGGCTGGAGGCTGGAGACTAGAGACTAGAGGTGAGGCTGGAGGCTGGAGACTAGAGACGAGGCTGGAGGCATGAGACTAGAGACTAGAGGCGAGGCTGGAGGCTGGAGACTACAGACTAGAGGTGAGGCTGTAGAGTAGAGGTGAGGCTGGAGGCGGGAGACTAGAGAGTAGAGGCGAGGCTGGAGGCTGGAGGCTAGAGACTAGAGGCGAGGCTGGAGGCTGGAGGCAAGGCTGGAGGCTGGAGACTAGAGGTGAGGCTGGAGGCTGGAGGCAGAGGGGAGGCTGGAGGCTGCAGGCTGGAGACTAGCGGCGAGACTGGAGGCTGGAGACCAGAGGCGAGGCTGGAGGCTGGAGGCTGGCGACTAGAGGCGAGGCTGCAGGCTGGAGGCTGGAGACTAGAGGTGAGGCTGGAGGCTGCAGACTAGAGGCAAGGCTGGAGACTGGAGTCTAGAGACTAGAGTCGAGGCTGGAGGCTTGAGACTCGAGACTAGAGGCGAGGCTGGAGGCTTGAGACTCGAGACCAGAGGCGATGCTGGAGGCTGGAGACTGGAGACTAGAGGTGAGGCTGGAGGCTGGAGACTAGAGGCGAGGCTGGAGAGTAGATGTGAGGCTGGAGACTAGAGACTAGATGTAAGGCTGGAGTCGCGTGACTAGAGAGTAGAGGCGAGGCTGGAGGCTGGAGGCTAGAGACTATAGGCGAGGCTGGAGGCTGGAGGCAAGGCTGGAGGCTGGAGACTGGAGGTGAGGCTGGAGGCTGGAAACTAGAGGCGAGGCTGGAGGCTGGAGGCGAGGCTGGAGTCTCGAGACTAGAGGCGAGGCTGAAGGCTGGAGACTAGAGACTAGAGGCGAGGCTGGAGGCTGGAGGCTGGAGAGGCAAGGCTGGAGGCTGGAGGCGAGGATGGAGGCTGGAGACTAGAGGCGAGGCTGGAGGTTGAAGGCTGGAGACTAGAGACTAGAGGCGAGGCTGGAGGCTGGAGGAGAGTCTGGAGTCTGGAGACTAGAGGCGAGGCTGGAGGCTGGAGTCTGGAGACTAGAGGCGAGGCTGGAGTCTGGAGTCTGGAGACTAGAGGTGAGGCTGGAGGCTGGAGACTAGAGGTGAGGCTGGAGGCTGGAGACTAGAGACAGGTGAGGCTGGAGGCTAGAGACTAGAGGAGAGGCTGGAGAGTAGAGGTGAGGCTGGAGACTAGAGACTAGATGCGAGTCTGGAGACTAGAGGTGAGGCTGGAGACTGGAGGTGAGGCTGGAGGTGAGGCTGGAGACCATAGGTGAGGCTGGAGGTGAGGCTGGAGACTAGAAGCGAAGCTGGAGGCTGGAGTCTGGAGACTTGAGGCGAAGCTAGAGGCTGGAGGCTGGAGGCTGGAGGCAGGAGACTAGAGGCGGGAGGCTGGAGACTGGAGGCTGGAGTCAAGAGGCGAGGCTGGAGGCTGGAGACAAGAGACTAGAGACTAGAGGCGAGCCTGGAGGCTGGAGGCTGGAGGCTGGAGACTAGAGGTGAGGCTGGATGCTGCAGACTGGAGACTAGAGGTGAGGCTTGAGGTGAGGCTGGAGGCTGGAGACTAGAGGCGAGGCTGGAGGCTGGACACTAGAGACTAGAGGCGAGCCTGGAGGCTGGAGGCTGGAGGTGATGCTGGAGGCGAGGCTGGAGGCTGGAGACCAGAGGTGAGGCTGGATGCTGCAGACTAGAGACTAGAGGCGAGCCTGGAGTCTGGAGGCTGGAGGCTGGAGACTAGAGGTGAGGCTGGATGCTGCAGACTGGAGACTAGAGGTGAGGCTGGAGGTGAGGCTGGAGGCTGGAGACTAGAGGCGAGGCTGGAGGCTGGACACTAGAGACTAGAGGCGAGCCTGGAGGCTGGAGGCTGGAGGTGATGCTGGAGGCGAGGCTGGAGGCTGGAGACCAGATGCGAGGCTGGAGTCTGGAGACTAGATGCAAGGCTGGAGACTAGAGACTAGAGGGGAGGCTGGAGGCTGGAGGAGAGGCTGGAGTCTGGAGACAAGAGGCAAGACTGGAGGCTGGAGACTAGAGACTAGAGGCGAGCCTGGAGGCTGGAGGCTGGAGGTGATGCTGGAGGCGAGGCTGGAGGCTGGAGACCAGAGGTGAGGCTGGATGCTGCAGACTAGAGACTAGAGGCGAGCCTGGAGTCTGGAGGCTGGAGGCTGGAGACTAGAGGTGAGGCTGGATGCTGCAGACTGGAGACTAGAGGTGAGGCTGGAGGTGAGGCTGGAGGCTGGAGACTAGAGGCGAGGCTGGAGGCTGGACACTAGAGACTAGAGGCGAGCCTGGAGGCTGGAGGCTGGAGGTGATGCTGGAGGCGAGGCTGGAGGCTGGAGACCAGATGCGAGGCTGGAGTCTGGAGACTAGATGCAAGGCTGGAGACTAGAGACTAGAGGCGATGCTGGAGGCTGGATGCAGGAGACTAGATGCAAGGCTGGAGACTAGAGACTAGAGGGGAGGCTGGAGGCTGGAGGAGAGGCTGGAGTCTGGAGACAAGAGGCAAGACTGGAGGCTGGAGACTAGAGACTAGAGGCGAGACTGGAGGCTGGAGGCTGGAGACTAGATGCGAGGCTGGAGGCTGGAGACTAGAGACTAGAGGCGAGGCTGGAGACTAGAGACTAGAGGCGAGGCTGGAGGCTGGAGACTGGAGGTGAGGCTGGAGGCTGGAGACTAGAGGCGAGGCTGGAGGCTGGAGGCAGGAGACTAGAGGCGAGGCTGGAGGCTGGAGGCTGGACACTAGAGGCAAGGCTGGAGGCTGCAGACAAGAGACTAGAGGAGAGGCTGGAGGCTGGAGACTAGAGACTAGAGGCGAGGCTGGAGGCTGGAGACTGGAGGCGAGGCTGGAGGCTGGAGACTAGAGGCGAGGCTGGAGACTAGAGGCGAGGCTGGAGGCTGGAGGCTAGAGACTAGAGGCGATGCTGGAGGCTGGAGGTTGGAGACTAGAGGCGAGGCTGGAGACTAGAGACCAGAGGCGATGTTGGAGGCTGAAGGCTGGAGACTAGGGGCGAGGCTGGAGGCTGGATAGGGCCGAGGCTGGAGGTTGGAGACTAGCGGCGAGGCTGGAGGCTGGAGGCAGGAGACTAGAGGCGAGGCTGGAGGCTGGAGGCTGGACACTAGAGGCAAGGCTGGAGGCTGCAGACAAGAGACTAGAGGAGAGGCTGGAGTCTGGAGACTAGAGACTAGAGGCGAGGCTGGAGGCTGGAGGCTGGAGATTAGATGCGAGGCTGGAGGCTGGAGACTAGAGACTAGGCTGGAGGCTGGAGACTAGAGGTGAGGTTGGAGGCTGGAGACTACAGGCGAGGCTGGAGGCTGGAGACTACAGGCGAGGCTGGAGGCTGGAGTCTGGAGACTAGAGGTGAGGCTGGAGGCTGGAGACTAGAGGTGAGGCTGGAGGCTGGAGGCTGGAGACCAGAAGCGAGGCTGGAGGCTGGAGGCTGGAGACTAGAGGCGAGGCTGGAGGCTGGAGACTAGAGACAGGCGAGGCTGGAGGCTGGAGGCTGGAGACTAGAGGCGAGGCTGGAGAATGCAGGCGAGGCTGGAGGATGGAGACTAAAGGCGAGGCTGGAGGCTGGAGTCTGGAGACTAGAGGTGAGGCTGGAGGCTGGAGGCTGGAGACTAAAGGAGCAGCTGGAGGCTGGAGGCGAGGCTGGAGGCTGGAGACTAGAGGTGAGGCTGGAGTCTGGAGACTAGAGGCGAGGCTGGAGGCTGGAGACTAGAGGCGAGGCTGGAGGCTGGAGACTAGAGGCGGAGCTGGAGGCTGGAGGCTGGAGACTAGAGGCGAGGCTGGACGCTGGAGGCTGGAGACTAGATGCGAGGCTGGAGTCTGGTGGATGGAGACTCGAGGTGAGGCTGCAGACTAGAGGCGAGGCTGGAGGCTGGAGACTAGAGACTAGAGGTGAGGCTGGAGGCTGGAGACTAGAGACGAGGCTGGAGGCTTGAGACTAGATACTAGAGGCGAGGTTGGAGGCTGGAGACCAGAGACTAGAGGTGAGGCTGTAGAGTAGAGGTGAGGCTGGAGGCGGGAGACTAGAGAGTAGAGGCGAGGCTGGAGGCTGGAGGCTAGAGACTAGAGGCGAGGCTGGAGGCTGGAGGAGAGGCTGGAGTCTGGAGACAGAGGCGAGGCTGGAGGCTGGAGTCTGGAGACTAGAGGCGAGGCTGGAGGCTGGAGACTAGAGGTGAGGCTGGAGTCTGGAGACTAGAGGCGAGGCTGGAGGCTGGAGACTAGAGGCGAGGCTGGAGGCTGGAGACTAGGGGCGGAGCTGGAGGCTGGAGGCTGGAGACTAGAGGCGAGGCTGGACGCTGGAGGCTGGAGACTAGATGCGAGGCTGGAGTCTGGTGGATGGAGACTCGAGGTGAGGCTGCAGACTAGATGCGAGGCTGGAGGCTGGGGGACTAGATGCGAGGCTGGAGGCTGCAGGCTGGAGACCTAGCGGCGGGGCTGGAGGCTGGAGGCTGGAGACTAGAGACGAGGCTGGAGGCTGGAGGCTGGCGACTAGAAGCGAGCCTGGAGGCTGGAGGCTGGAGGCTGGAGACTAGAGGCGAGGCTGGAGAGTAGAGGTGAGGCTGGAGACTAGAGACTAGATGCGAGTCTGGAGACTAGAGGTGAGGCTGGAGACTGGAGGTGAGGCTGGAGGTGAGGCTGGAGACCATAGGTGAGGCTGGAGGTGAGGCTGGAGGCTGGAGACTAGAAGCGAAGCTGGAGGCTGGAGTCTGGAGACTTGAGGCGAAGCTAGAGGCTGGAGGCTGGAGGCTGGAGGCAGGAGACTAGAGGCGGGAGGCTGGAGACTGGAGGCTGGAGACAAGAGGCGAGGCTGGAGGCTGGAGACAAGAGACTAGAGACTAGAGGCGAGCCTGGAGGCTGGAGGCTGGAGGCTGGAGACTAGAGGTGAGGCTGGATGCTGCAGACTAGAGACTAGAGGCGAGCCTGGAGGCTGGAGGCTGGAGGCTGGAGACTAGAGGTGAGGCTGGATGCTGCAGACTGGAGACTAGAGGTGAGGCTGGAGGTGAGGCTGGAGGCTGGAAACTAGAGGCGAGGCTGGAGGCTGGACACTAGAGACTAGAGGCGAGCCTGGAGGCTGGAGGCTGGAGGTGATGCTGGAGGCGAGGCTGGAGGCTGGAGACCAGATGCGAGGCTGGAGTCTGGAGACTAGATGCAAGGCTGGAGACTAGAGACTAGAGGCGATGCTGGAGGCTGGATGCAGGAGACTAGATGCAAGGCTGGAGACTAGAGACTAGAGGGGAGGCTGGAGGCTGGAGGAGAGGCTGGAGTCTGGAGACAAGAGGCAAGACTGGAGGCTGGAGACTAGAGACTAGAGGCGAGACTGGAGGCTGGAGGCTGGAGACTAGATGCGAGGCTGGAGGCTGGAGACTAGAGACTAGAGGCGAGGCTGGAGACTAGAGACTAGAGGCGAGGCTGGAGGCTGGAGACTGGAGGTGAGGCTGGAGGCTGGAGACTAGAGGCGAGGCTGGAGGCTGGAGGCAGGAGACTAGAGGCGAGGCTGGAGGCTGGAGGCTGGACACTAGAGGCAAGGCTGGAGGCTGCAGACAAGAGACTAGAGGAGAGGCTGGAGGCTGGAGACCAGAGACTAGAGGCGAGGCTGGAGGCTGGAGACTGGAGGCGAGGCTGGAGGCTGGAGACTAGAGGCGAGGCTGGAGACTAGAGGCGAGGCTGGAGGCTGGAGGCTAGAGACTAGAGGCGATGCTGGAGGCTGGAGGTTGGAGACTAGAGGCGAGGCTGGAGACTAGAGACCAGAGGCGATGTTGGAGGCTGAAGGCTGGAGACTAGGGGCGAGGCTGGAGGCTGGATAGGGCCGAGGCTGGAGGTTGGAGACTAGCGGCGAGGCTGGAGGCTGGAGGCAGGAGACTAGAGGCGAGGCTGGAGGCTGGAGGCTGGACACTAGAGGCAAGGCTGGAGGCTGCAGACAAGAGACTAGAGGAGAGGCTGGAGTCTGGAGACTAGAGACTAGAGGCGAGGCTGGAGGCTGGAGGCTGGAGATTAGATGCGAGGCTGGAGGCTGGAGACTAGAGACTAGGCTGGAGGCTGGAGACTAGAGGTGAGGTTGGAGGCTGGAGACTGCAGGCGAGGCTGGAGGCTGGAGACTACAGGCGAGGCTGGAGGCTGGAGTCTGGAGACTAGAGGTGAGGCTGGAGGCTGGAGACTAGAGGTGAGGCTGGAGGCTGGAGGCTGGAGACCAGAAGCGAGGCTGGAGGCTGGAGGCTGGAGACTAGAGGCGAGGCTGGAGGCTGGAGACTAGAGACAGGCGAGGCTGGAGGCTGGAGGCTGGAGACTAGAGGCGAGGCTGGAGGCTGGAGTCTGGAGACTAGAGGTGAGGCTGGAGGCTGGAGGCTGGAGACTAAAGGAGCAGCTGGAGGCTGGAGGCGAGGCTGGAGGCTGGAGACTAGAGGTGAGGCTGGAGTCTGGAGACTAGAGGCGAGGCTGGAGGCTGGAGACTAGAGGCGAGGCTGGAGGCTGGAGACTAGAGGCGGAGCTGGAGGCTGGAGGCTGGAGACTAGAGGCGAGGCTGGACTCTGGAGGCTGGAGACTAGATGCGAGGCTGGAGTCTGGTGGATGGAGACTCGAGGTGAGGCTGCAGACTAGAGGCGAGGCTGGAGGCTGGAGACTAGAGACTAGAGGTGAGGCTGGAGGCTGGAGACTAGAGACGAGGCTGGAGGCTTGAGACTAGATACTAGAGGCGAGGTTGGAGGCTGGAGACCAGAGACTAGAGGTGAGGCTGTAGAGTAGAGGTGAGGCTGGAGGCGGGAGACTAGAGAGTAGAGGCGAGGCTGGAGGCTGGAGGCTAGAGACTAGAGGCGAGGCTGGAGGCTGGAGGCAAGGCTGGAGGCTGGAGACTAGAGGTGAGGCTGGAGGCTGGAGGCAGAGGGGAGGCTGGAGGCTGCAGGCTGGAGACTAGCGGCGAGACTGGAGGCTGGAGACCAGAGGCGAGGCTGGAGGCTGGAGGCTGGCGACTAGAGGCGAGGCTGCAGGCTGGAGGCTGGAGACTAGAGGTGAGGCTGGAGGCTGCAGACTAGAGGCAAGGCTGGAGACTGGAGTCTAGAGACTAGAGACGAGGCTGGAGGCTTGAGACTCGAGACTAGAGGCGAGGCTGGAGGCTTGAGACTCGAGACTAGAGGCGATGCTGGAGGCTGGAGACTGGAGACTAGAGGTGAGGCTGGAGGCTGGAGACTAGAGGCGAGGCTGGAGAGTAGATGTGAGGCTGGAGACTAGAGACTAGATGTAAGGCTGGAGGCGCGTGACTAGAGAGTAGAGGCGAGGCTGGAGGCTGGAGGCTAGAGACTATAGGCGAGGCTGGAGGCTGGAGGCAAGGCTGGAGGCTGCAGACTAGAGGCGAGGCTGGAGACTGGAGACTAGAGACTAGACACGAGGCTGAGGCTTGAGACTCGAGACTAGAGGCGAGGCTGGAGGCTGGAGACTAGAGACTAGAGGTGAGGCTGGAGAGTAGAGCTGAGGCTGGAGACAAGAGACCAGATGCAAGGCTGGAGGCGCGTGACTAGAGAGTAGAGGCGAGGCTGGAGGCTGGAGGCTAGAGACTAGAGGCGAGGCTGGAGGCTGGAGGCAAGGCTGGAGGCTGGAGACTAGAGGTGAGGCTGGAGCTGGAAAGTAGAGGCGAGGCTGGAGGCTGGAGGCGAGGCTGGAGTCTGGAGACTAGAGGCGAGGCTGGAGGCTGGAGACTAGAGACTAGAGGCGAGGCTGGAGGCTGGAGGCTGGAGAGGCAAGGCTGGAGGCTGGAGGCGAGGATGGAGGCTGGAGACTAGAGGCGAGGCTGGAGGTTGGAGGCTGGAGACTAGAGACTAGAGGCGAGGCTGGAGGCTGGAGGAGAGGCTGGAGTCTGGAGACTAGACGCGAGGCTGGAGGCTGGAGTCTGGAGACTAGAGGCGAGGCTGGAGGCTGGAGACTAGAGGCGGAGCTGGAGGCTGGAGGCTGGAGACTAGAGGCGAGGCTGGAGAGTAGAGGTGAGGCTGGAGACTAGAGACTAGATGCGAGTCTGGAGACTAGAGGTGAGGCTGGAGACTGGAGGTGAGGCTGGAGGTGAGGCTGGAGACCATAGGTGAGGCTGGAGGTGAGGCTGGAGGCTGGAGACTAGAAGCGAAGCTGGAGGCTGGAGTCTGGAGACTTGAGGCGAAGCTAGAGGCTGGAGGCTGGAGGCTGGAGGCAGGAGACTAGAGGCGGGAGGCTGGAGACTGGAGGCTGGAGACAAGAGGCGAGGCTGGAGGCTGGAGACAAGAGACTAGAGACTAGAGGCGAGCCTGGAGGCTGGAGGCTGGAGGCTGGAGACTAGAGGTGAGGCTGGATGCTGCAGACTGGAGACTAGAGGTGAGGCTTGAGGTGAGGCTGGAGGCTGGAGACTAGAGGCGAGGCTGGAGGCTGGACACTAGAGACTAGAGGCGAGCCTGGAGGCTGGAGGCTGGAGGTGATGCTGGAGGCGAGGCTGGAGGCTGGAGACCAGAGGTGAGGCTGGATGCTGCAGACTAGAGACTAGAGGCGAGCCTGGAGGCTGGAGGCTGGAGGCTGGAGACTAGAGGTGAGGCTGGATGCTGCAGACTGGAGACTAGAGGTGAGGCTGGAGGTGAGGCTGGAGGCTGGAGACTAGAGGCGAGGCTGGAGGCTGGACACTAGAGACTAGAGGCGAGCCTGGAGGCTGGAGGCTGGAGGTGATGCTGGAGGCGAGGCTGGAGGCTGGAGACCAGATGCGAGGCTGGAGTCTGGAGACTAGATGCAAGGCTGGAGACTAGAGACTAGAGGCGATGCTGGAGGCTGGATGCAGGAGACTAGATGCAAGGCTGGAGACTAGAGACTAGAGGGGAGGCTGGAGGCTGGAGGAGAGGCTGGAGTCTGGAGACAAGAGGCAAGACTGGAGGCTGGAGACTAGAGACTAGAGGCGAGACTGGAGGCTGGAGGCTGGAGACTAGATGCGAGGCTGGAGGCTGGAGACTAGAGACTAGAGGCGAGGCTGGAGACTAGAGACTAGAGGCGAGGCTGGAGGCTGGAGACTGGAGGTGAGGCTGGAGGCTGGAGACTAGAGGCGAGGCTGGAGGCTGGAGGCAGGAGACTAGAGGCGAGGCTGGAGGCTGGAGGCTGGACACTAGAGGCAAGGCTGGAGGCTGCAGACAAGAGACTAGAGGAGAGGCTGGAGGCTGGAGACTAGAGACTAGAGGCGAGGCTGGAGGCTGGAGACTGGAGGCGAGGCTGGAGGCTGGAGACTAGAGGCGAGGCTGGAGACTAGAGGCGAGGCTGGAGGCTGGAGGCTAGAGACTAGAGGCGAGGCTGGAGGCTGGAGGTTGGAGACTAGAGGCGAGGCTGGAGACTAGAGACCAGAGGCGATGTTGGAGGCTGAAGGCTGGAGACTAGGGGCGAGGCTGGAGGCTGGATAGGGCCGAGGCTGGAGGTTGGAGACTAGCGGCGAGGCTGGAGGCTGGAGGCAGGAGACTAGAGGCGAGGCTGGAGGCTGGAGGCTGGACACTAGAGGCAAGGCTGGAGGCTGCAGACAAGAGACTAGAGGAGAGGCTGGAGTCTGGAGACTAGAGACTAGAGGCGAGGCTGGAGGCTGGAGGCTGGAGATTAGATGCGAGGCTGGAGGCTGGAGACTAGAGACTAGGCTGGAGGCTGGAGACTAGAGGTGAGGTTGGAGGCTGGAGACTGCAGGCGAGGCTGGAGGCTGGAGACTACAGGCGAGGCTGGAGGCTGGAGTCTGGAGACTAGAGGTGAGGCTGGAGACTGGAGACTAGAGGTGAGGCTGGAGGCTGGAGGCTGGAGACCAGAAGCGAGGCTGGAGGCTGGAGGCTGGAGACTAGAGGCGAGGCTGGAGGCTGGAGACTAGAGACAGGCGAGGCTGGAGGCTGGAGGCTGGAGACTAGAGGCGAGGCTGGAGGCTGGAGTCTGGAGACTAGAGGTGAGGCTGGAGGCTGGAGGCTGGAGACTAAAGGAGCAGCTGGAGGCTGGAGGCGAGGCTGGAGGCTGGAGACTAGAGGTGAGGCTGGAGTCTGGAGACTAGAGGCGAGGCTGGAGGCTGGAGACTAGAGGCGAGGCTGGAGGCTGGAGACTAGAGGCGGAGCTGGAGGCTGGAGGCTGGAGACTAGAGGCGAGGCTGGACTCTGGAGGCTGGAGACTAGATGCGAGGCTGGAGTCTGGTGGATGGAGACTCGAGGTGAGGCTGCAGACTAGAGGCGAGGCTGGAGGCTGGAGACTAGAGACTAGAGGTGAGGCTGGAGGCTGGAGACTAGAGACGAGGCTGGAGGCTTGAGACTAGATACTAGAGGCGAGGTTGGAGGCTGGAGACCAGAGACTAGAGGTGAGGCTGTAGAGTAGAGGTGAGGCTGGAGGCGGGAGACTAGAGAGTAGAGGCGAGGCTGGAGGCTGGAGGCTAGAGACTAGAGGCGAGGCTGGAGGCTGGAGGAGAGGCTGGAGTCTGGAGACAGAGGCGAGGCTGGAGGCTGGAGTCTGGAGACTAGAGGCGAGGCTGGAGGCTGGAGACTAGAGGTGAGGCTGGAGGCTGGAGACTAGAGGTGAGGCTGGAGGCTGGAGACTAGAGACAGGCAAGGCTGGAGACCAGAGACTAGAGGTGAGGCTGTAGAGTAGAGGTGAGGCTGGAGGCGGGAGACTAGAGAGTAGAGGCGAGGCTGGAGGCTGGAGGCTAGAGACTAGAGGCGAGGCTGGAGGCTGGAGGAGAGGCTGGAGTCTGGAGACAGAGGCGAGGCTGGAGGCTGGAGTCTGGAGACTAGAGGCGAGGCTGGAGGCTGGAGACTAGAGGTGAGGCTGGAGGCTGGAGACTAGAGACAGGCAAGGCTGGAGGCTAGAGACTAGAGGAGAGGCTGGAGGCTGGAGGCGAGGCTGGAGGCTGGATACTAGAGGCGAGGCTGAAGGCTGGAGACTAGAGACTAGAGGCGAGGCTGGAGGCTGGAGACTAGAGACTAGAGGTGAGGCTGCAGACTAGAGGTGAGGCTGGAGGCTGGAGACTGGAGAGTAGAGGCGAGGCTGGAGGCTGGAGGCTAGAGACTAGAGGTGAGGCTGGATGCTGGAGGCTAGAGGCGAGGCTGGAGGCTGCAGACTAGATGCGAGGCTGGAGGCTGGAGACTAGATGCGAGGCTGGAGGCTGCAGGCTGGAGACTAGCGGCGGAGCTGGAGGCTGGGGGCTGGAGACTAGAGACGAGGCTGGAGTCTGGTGGCTGGAGACTAGAGGTGAGGCTAGAGGTTGCAGACTAGAGGCGAGGCTGGAGACTGGAAACTAGAGACTAGAGGCGAGGCTGGAGGCTGGAGACTAGAGACTAGAAGTGAGGCTGGAGGCTGGAGACTAGAGGTGAGGCTGGAGAGTAGAGGTGAGGCTGGAGACTAGAGACTAGATGCGAGGCTGGAGGCTGGAGGCTGGAGACTAGAGGTGAGGCTGGAGACTAGAAGTGAGGCTGGAGGTGAGGCTGGAGGCTGGAGTCTGGAGACTTGAGACGAAGCTAGAGGCTGGAGGCTGGAGGCTGGAGGCAGGAGACTAGAGGCGGGAGGCTGGAGACTGGAGGCTGGAGACTGGAGGCTGGAGACAAGAGGCGAGGCTGGAGGCTGGAGACAAGAGACTAGAGACTAGAGGCGAGCCTGGAGGCTGGAGGCTGGAGGCTGGAGACTAGAGGTGAGGCTGGATGCTGCAGACTGGAGACTAGAGGTGAGGCTGGAGGTGAGGCTGGTGGCTGGAGACTGGAGGCGAGGCTGGAGGCTGGACACTAGAGACTAGAGGCGAGCCTGGAGGCTGGAGGCTGGAGGTGATGCTGGAGGCGAGGCTGGAGGCTGGAGACCAGAGGTGAGGCTGGATGCTGCAGACTAGAGACTAGAGGCGAGCCTGGAGGCTGGAGACTAGAGGTGAGGCTGGATGCTGCAGACTGGGGACTAGAGTTGAGGCTGGAGGCTGGAGACTAGAGGCGAGGCTGGAGGCTGGACACTAGAGACTAGAGGCGAGCCTGGAGGCTGGAGGCTGGAGGTGATGCTGGAGGCGAGGCTGGAGGCTGGAGGCTAGATGCGAGGCTGGAGGCTGGAGACTAGATGCAAGGCTGGAGACTAGAGACTAGAGGGGAGGCTGGAGGCTGGAGGAGAGGCTGGAGTCTGGAGACAAGAGGCAAGACTGGAGGCTGGAGACTAGAGACTAGAGGCGAGACTGGAGGCTGGAGGCTGGAGACTAGATGCGAGACTGGAGGCTGGAGACTAGAGACTAGAGGCGAGGCTGGAGACTAGAGACTAGAGGCGAGGCTGGAGGCTGGAGACTGGAGGTGAGGCTGGATGCTGGAGACTAGAGGCGAGGCTGGAGACTAGAGGCGAGGCTGGAGGCTGGAGGCTAGAGACTAGAGGCGAGGCTGGAGGCTGAAGGCTGGAGACTAGGGGCGAAGCTGGAGGCTGGATAGGGCTGAGGCTGGAGGTTGGAGACTAGAGGCGAGACTGGAGGCTGGAGGCAGGAGACTAGAGGCGAGGCTGGAGGCTGGAGGCTGGACACTAGAGGCAAGGCTGGAGGCTGCAGACAAGAGACTAGAGGAGAGGCTGGAGGCTGGAGACTAGAGACTAGAGCCAGACTGGAGGCTGGAGGCTGGAGATGGTGAGGCTGGAGGCTGGAGGCTGGAGACTAGAGGCGAGGCTGGAGGCTGGAGGCTGGAGACTAGAGGCGAGGCTGGAGGCTGGAGACTAGAGACAGGCGAGGCTGGAGGCCGGAGGCTAGAGACTGGAGGCGAGACTGGAGAATGGAGGCGAGGCTGGAGGCTGGAGACTAAAGGCGAGGCTGGAGGCTGGAGTCTGGAGACTAGAGGTGAGGTTGGAGGCTGGAGGCTGGAGACTAGATGCGAGGCTGAAGGCTGGAGGCTGGAGACTAGAGGCGAGGCTGGAGGCTGGAGACTAGAGACGAGGCTGGAGTCTGGTGGCTGGAGACTCGAGGTGAGGCTGCAGACTAGAGGCGAGGCTGGAGGCTGGAGACTAGAGACTAGAGGTGAGGCTGGAGGCTGGAGACTAGAGACGAGGCTGGAGGCTTGAGACTAGATACTAGAGGCGAGGCTGGAGGCTGGAGACTACAGACTAGAGGTGAGGCTGTAGAGTAGAGGTGAGACTGGAGGCGGGAGACTAGAGAGTAGAGGCGAGGCTGGAGGCTGGAGGCTAGAGACTAGAGGCGAGGCTGGAGGCTGGAGGAGAGGCTGGAGTCTGGAGACTAGAGGCGAGGCTGGAGGCTGGAGTCTGGAGACTAGAGGCGAGGCTGGAGGCTGGAGACCAGAGGTGAGGCTGGAGGCTGGAGACTAGAGGTGAGGCTGGAGGCTGGAGACTAGAGACAGGCAAGGCTGGAGGCTAGAGACTAGAGGAGAGGCTGGAGGATGGAGGCTGGAGACTAGAGGCGAGGCTGAAGGCTGGAGACTAGAGACTAGAGGCGAGGCTGGAGGCTGGAGGCTGGAGACTAGAGGCGCAGCTGGAGGCTGGAGGCGAGGCCCGAGACTGGAGACTAGAGGCGAGGCTAGAGGCTGGAGACTAGAGGCGTAGCTGGAGGCTTGAGGCTGGAGACTAGAGACTAGAGACTAGAGGCGAGGCTGGAGGCTGGAGGCTGGAGACTAGATGCGACGCTGGAGGCTGGAGGCTGGAGACTAGAGGCGAGGCTGGAGGCTGGAGGCTGGAGACTAGAGGCGAGGCTGGAGTCTGGTGGCTGGAGACTAGAGGTGAGGCTGGAGGCTAGAGGCGAGGCTGGAGGCTGGAGACTAGAGGCGAGGCTGGAGGCTGGAGACTAGAGACGAAGCTGGAGGCTTGAGACTAGAGACTAGAGGCGAAGCTGGAGGCTGGAGACTAGAGACTAGAGGTGAGGGTGCAGACTAGAGGTGAGGCTGGAGGCTGGAGACTGGAGAGTAGAGGCGATGCTGGAGGCTGGAGGCTAGAGACTAGAGGCGAGGCTGGAGGCTGGAGGCTAGAGGCGAGGCTGGAGGCTGCAGACTAGATGCGAGGCTGGAGGCTGGAGACTAGATGCGAGGCTGGAGGCTGCAGGCTGGAGACTAGCGGCGGGGCTGGAGGCTGGAGGCTGGAGACTAGAGACGAGGCTGGAGGCTGGAGGCTGGCGACTAGAGGCGAGCCTGGAGGCTGGAGGCTGGAAACTAGAGGCGAGGCTGAAGTCTGGTGGCTGGAGACTAGAGGTGAGGCTAGAGGTTGCAGACTAGAGGCGAGGCTGGAGACTGGAAACTAGAGACTAGAGGCAAGGCTGGAGGCTGGAGACTAGAGACTAGAAGTGAGGCTGGAGGCTGGAGACTAGAGGTGAGGCTGGAGAGTAGAGGTGAGGCTGGAGACTAGAGACTAGATGCGAGGCTGGAGGCTGGAGGCTGGAGACTAGAGGTGAGGCTGGAGACTGGAGGTGAGGCTGGAGGTGAGGCTGGAGACTAGAAGTGAGGCTGGAGGTGAGGCTGGAGGCTGGAGACTAGAAGCGAAGCTGGAGGCTGGAGTCTGGAGACTTGAGGCGAAGCTAGAGGCTGGAGGCTGGAGGCTGGAGGCAGGAGACTAGAGGCGGGAGGCTGGAGACTGGAGGCTGGAGACTGGAGGCTGGAGACAAGAGGCAAGGCTGGAGGCTGGAGACAAGAGACTAGAGACTAGAGGTGAGCCTGGAGGCTGGAGGCTGGAGGCTGGAGGCTGGAGACTGGAGGTGAGGCTGGATGCTGCAGACTGGAGACTAGAGGTGAGGCTGGAGGTGAGGCTGGAGGCTGGAGGCAAGGCTGGAGGCTGGAGACTTGAGGTGAGGCTGGAGGCTGGAGGCTAGAGGCGAGGCTGAAGGCTGCAGGCTGGAGACTAGCGGCGAGGCTGGAGGCTGGAGGCTGGAGACTAGAGGTGAGGCTGGAGGCTGGAGGCTGGAGACTAGATGCGAGGCTGAAGGCTGGAGGCTGGAGACTAGAGGCGAGGCTGGAGGCTGGAGACTAGAGACGAGGCTGGAGTCTGGTGGCTGGAGACTCGAGGTGAGGCTGCAGACTAGAGGCGAGGCTGGAGGCTGGAGACTAGAGACTAGAGGTGAGGCTGGAGGCTGGAGACTAGAGACGAGGCTGGAGTCTGGTGGCTGGAGACTAGAGGTGAGGCTAGAGGTTGCAGACTAGAGGCGAGGCTGGAGACTGGAAACTAGAGACTAGAGGCAAGGCTGGAGGCTGGAGACTAGAGACTAGAAGTGAGGCTGGAGGCTGGAGACTAGAGGTGAGGCTGGAGAGTAGAGGTGAGGCTGGAGACTAGAGACTAGATGCGAGGCTGGAGGCTGGAGGCTGGAGACTAGAGGTGAGGCTGGAGACTGGAGGTGAGGCTGGAGGTGAGGCTGGAGACTAGAAGTGAGGCTGGAGGTGAGGCTGGAGGCTGGAGACTAGAAGCGAAGCTGGAGGCTGGAGTCTGGAGACTTGAGGCGAAGCTAGAGGCTGGAGGCTGGAGGCAGGAGACTAGAGGCGGGAGGCTGGAGACTGGAGGCTGGAGACTGGAGGCTGGAGACAAGAGGCAAGGCTGGAGGCTGGAGACAAGAGACTAGAGACTAGAGGTGAGCCTGGAGGCTGGAGGCTGGAGGCTGGAGGCTGGAGACTGGAGGTGAGGCTGGATGCTGCAGACTGGAGACTAGAGGTGAGGCTGGAGGTGAGGCTGGAGGCTGGAGGCAAGGCTGGAGGCTGGAGACTTGAGGTGAGGCTGGAGGCTGGAGGCTAGAGGCGAGGCTGAAGGCTGCAGGCTGGAGACTAGCGGCGAGGCTGGAGGCTGGAGGCTGGAGACTAGAGGTGAGGCTGGAGGCTGGAGGCTGGAGACTAGATGCGAGGCTGAAGGCTGGAGGCTGGAGACTAGAGGCGAGGCTGGAGGCTGGAGACTAGAGACGAGGCTGGAGTCTGGTGGCTGGAGACTCGAGGTGAGGCTGCAGACTAGAGGCGAGGCTGGAGGCTGGAGACTAGAGACTAGAGGTGAGGCTGGAGGCTGGAGACTAGAGACGAGTCTGGAGGCGTGAGACTAGATACTAGAGGCGAGGCTGGAGGCTGGAGACTAGAGACTAGAGGTGAGGCTGTAGAGTAGAGGTGAGGCTGGAGGCGGGAGACTAGAGAGTAGAGGCGAAGCTGGAGGCTGGAGGCTAGAGACTAGAGGCGAGGCTGGAGGCTGGAGGAGAGGCTGGAGTCTGGAGACTAGAGGCGAGGCTGGAGGCTGGAGTCTGGAGACTAGAGGCGAGGCTGGAGGCTGGAGACCAGAGGTGAGGCTGGAGGCTGGAGACTAGAGGTGAGGCTGGAGGCTGGAGACTAGAGACAGGCAAGGCTGGAGGCTAGAGACTAGAGGAGAGGCTGGAGGATGGAGGCTGGAGACTAGAGGCGAGGCTGAAGGCTGGAGACTAGAGACTAGAGGCGAGGCTGGAGGCTGGAGGCTGGAGACTAGAGGCGCAGCTGGAGGCTGGAGGCGAGGCCCGAGACTGGAGACTAGAGGCGAGGCTAGAGGCTGGAGACTAGAGGCGTAGCTGGAGGCTTGAGGCTGGAGACTAGAGACTAGAGACTAGAGGCGAGGCTGGAGGCTGGAGGCTGGAGACTAGATGCGACGCTGGAGGCTGGAGGCTGGAGACTAGAGGCGAGGCTGGAGGCTGGAGGCTGGAGACTAGAGGCGAGGCTGGAGTCTGGTGGCTAGAGACTAGAGGTGAGGCTGGAGGCTAGAGGCGAGGCTGGAGGCTGGAGACTAGAGGCGAGGCTGGAGGCTGGAGACTAGAGACTAGAGGTGAGGCTGGAGGCTGGAGACTAGAGACGAGGCTGGAGGCTTGAGACTAGAGACTAGAGGCGAAGCTGGAGGCTGGAGACTAGAGACTAGAGGTGAGGGTGCAGACTAGAGGTGAGGCTGGAGGCTGGAGACTGGAGAGTAGAGGCGAGGCTGGAGGCTGGAGGCTAGAGACTAGAGGCGAGGCTGGAGGCTGGAGGCTAGAGGCGAGGCTGGAGGCTGCAGACTAGATGCGAGGCTGGAGGCTGGAGACTAGATGCGAGGCTGGAGGCTGCAGGCTGGAGACTAGCGGCGGGGCTGGAGGCTGGAGGCTGGAGACTAGAGACGAGGCTGGAGGCTGGAGGCTGGCGACTAGAGGCGAGCCTGGAGGCTGGAGGCTGGAAACTAGAGGCGAGGCTGGAGTCTGGTGGCTGGAGACTAGAGGTGAGGCTAGAGGTTGCAGACTAGAGGCGAGGCTGGAGACTGGAAACTAGAGACTAGAGGCAAGGCTGGAGGCTGGAGACTAGAGACTAGAAGTGAGGCTGGAGGCTGGAGACTAGAGGTGAGGCTGGAGAGTAGAGGTGAGGCTGGAGACTAGAGACTAGATGCGAGGCTGGAGGCTGGAGGCTGGAGACTAGAGGTGAGGCTGGAGACTGGAGGTGAGGCTGGAGGTGAGGCTGGAGACTAGAAGTGAGGCTGGAGGTGAGGCTGGAGGCTGGAGACTAGAAGCGAAGCTGGAGGCTGGAGTCTGGAGACTTGAGGCGAAGCTAGAGGCTGGAGGCTGGAGGCTGGAGGCAGGAGACTAGAGGCGGGAGGCTGGAGACTGGAGGCTGGAGACTGGAGGCTGGAGACAAGAGGCAAGGCTGGAGGCTGGAGACAAGAGACTAGAGACTAGAGGTGAGCCTGGAGGCTGGAGGCTGGAGGCTGGAGGCTGGAGACTGGAGGTGAGGCTGGATGCTGCAGACTGGAGACTAGAGGTGAGGCTGGAGGTGAGGCTGGAGGCTGGAGGCAAGGCTGGAGGCTGGAGACTAGAGGTGAGGCTGGAGGCTGGAGGCTAGAGGCGAGGCTGAAGGCTGCAGGCTGGAGACTAGCGGCGAGGCTGGAGGCTGGAGGCTGGAGACTAGAGGCGAGGCTGGAGGCTGGAGGCTGGAAACTACAGGCGAGGCTGGAGGCTGGAGACTAGAGGCGACGCTGGAGGCTGGAGACTAGAGACGAGGCTGGAGTCTGGTGGCTGGAGACTCGAGGTGAGGCTGCAGACTAGAGGCGAGCCTGGAGGCTGGAGACTGGAGGCGAGGCTGGAGACTGGAGACTAGAGGTGAGGCTGGAGCTGGAAACTAGAGGCGAGGCTGGAGTCTCGAGACTAGAGGCGAGGCTGAAGGCTGGAGACTAGAGACTAGAGGCGAGGCTGGAGGCTGGAGGCTGGAGAGGCAAGGCTGGAGGCTGGAGGCGAGGATGGAGGCTGGAGACTAGAAGCAAGGCTGGAGGTTGGAGGCTGGAGACTAGAGGCGAGGCTGGAGGCTGGAGTCTGGAGACTAGAGTTGAGGCTGGACGCTGGAGACTAGAGGTGAGGCTGGAGGCTGGAGACTAGAGACAGGCGAGTCTGGAGGCTAGAGACTAGAGGAGAGGCTGGAGGCTGGAGGCGAGGCTGGAGGCTGGAGACTAGAGGTGAGGCTGAAGGCTGGAGACTAGAGGCTAGAGGCGAGGCTGGAGGCTGGAGGCTGGAGACTAGAGGCGCAGCTGGAGGCTGGAGGCGAGGCCCGAGCCTGGAGACTAGAGGCGAGGCTAGAGGCTGGAGACTAGAGGCGTAGCTGGAGGCAGGAGGCTGGAGACTAGAGACTAGAGACTAGAGGCGAGGCTGGAGGCTGGAGGCTGGAGACTAGATGCGACGCTAGAGGCTGGAGGCTGGAGACTAGAGGCGAGGCTGGAGGCTGGAGGCTGGAGACTAGAGGCGAGGCTGGAGTCTGGTGGCTGGAGACCAGAGGTGAGGCTGGAGGCTAGAGGCGAGGCTGGAGGCTGGAGACTAGAGGCGAGGCTGGAGGCTGGAGACTAGAGACTAGAGGTGAGGCTGGAGGCTGGAGACTAGAGACGAGGCTGGAGGCTTGAGACTAGAGACTAGAGGCGAGGCTGGAGGCTGGAGACTAGAGACTAGAGGTGAGGCTGCAGACTAGAGGTGAGGCTGGAGGCTGCAGACTAGAGGCGAGGCTGGAGACTGGAGACTAGAGACTAGACACGAGGCTGGAGGCTTGAGACTCGAGACTAGAGGCGAGGCTGGAGGCTGGAGACTAGAGACTAGAGGTTAGGCTGGAGGCTGGAGACTAGAGGCGAGGCTGGAGAGTAGAGGTGAGGCTGGAGACTAGAGACTAGATGCGAGGCTGGAGGCTGGAGGCTGGAGACTAGAGGTGAGGCTGGAGACTGGAGGTGAGGCTGGAGGTGAGGCTGGAGACTAGAAGTGAGGCTGGAGGTGAGGCTGGAGGCTGGAGACTAGAAGCGAAGCTGGAGGCTGGAGTCTGGAGACTTGAGGCGAAGCTAGAGGCTGGAGGCTGGAGGCTGGAGGCAGGAGACTAGAGGCGGGAGGCTGGAGACTGGAGGCTGGAGACTGGAGGCTGGAGACAAGAGGCAAGGCTGGAGGCTGGAGACAAGAGACTAGAGACAAGAGGTGAGCCTGGAGGCTGGAGGCTGGAGGCTGGAGGCTGGAGACTGGAGGTGAGGCTGGATGCTGCAGACTGGAGACTAGAGGTGAGGCTGGAGGCTGGAGGCAAGGCTGGAGGCTGGAGACTAGAGGTGAGGCTGGAGGCTGGAGGCTAGAGGCGAGGCTGAAGGCTGCAGGCTGGAGACTAGCGGCGAGGCTGGAGGCTGGAGGCTGGAGGCTGGAGACTAGAGGCGAGGCTGGAGGCTGGAGGCTGCGACTAGAGGCGAGGCTGCAGGCTGGAGGCTGGAAACTAAAGGCGAGGCTGGAGTCTGGTGGCTGGAGACTAGAGGTGAGGCTGGAGGCTACAGACTAGAGGCGAGGCTGGAGACTGGAGTCTAGAGACTAGAGACGAGGCTGGAGGCTTGAGACTCGAGACTGGAGGCGAGCCTGGAGGCTGGAGACTGGAGGAGGCTGGAGGACTGGAGAGACTAGAGGTGAGGCTGGAGCTGGAAACTAGAGGCGAGGCTGGAGTCTCGAGACTAGAGGCGAGGCTGAAGGCTGGAGACTAGAGACTAGAGGCGAGGCTGGAGGCTGGAGGCTGGAGAGGCAAGGCTGGAGGCTGGAGGCGAGGATGGAGGCTGGAGACTAGACAGCAAGGCTGGAGGTTGGAGGCTGGAGACCAGAGGCGAGGCTGGAGGCTGGAGTCTGGAGACTAGAGGCGAGGCTGGAGGCTGGAGGCTGGAGACTAGAGGCGTAGCTGGAGGCAGGAGGCTGGAGACTAGAGACTAGAGACTAGAGGCGAGGCTGGAGGCTGGAGGCTGGAGACTAGATGCGACGCTAGAGGTGACTGGAGAGGCTGGAGGACTAGAGGCGAGGACTAGGAGGCTGGAGGCTGGAGTCTGGAGGCGAGGCTGGAGACTAGAGGTGAGGCTGGAGGCTAGAGGCGAGGCTGGAGGCTGGAGACTAGAGGCGAGGCTGGAGGCTGGAGACTAGAGACTAGAGGTGAGGCTGGAGGCTGGAGACTAGAGACGAGGCTGGAGGCTTGAGACTAGAGACTAGAGGCGAGGCTGGAGGCTGGAGACTAGAGACTAGAGGTGAGGCTGCAGACTAGAGGTGAGGCTGGAGGCTGCAGACTAGAGGCGAGGCTGGAGACTGGAGACTAGAGACTAGACACGAGGCTGGAGGCTTGAGACTCGAGACT
Organism: Mobula birostris; assembly: GCF_030028105.1. Classification (NCBI taxonomy): domain Eukaryota; kingdom Metazoa; phylum Chordata; class Chondrichthyes; order Myliobatiformes; family Myliobatidae; genus Mobula; species Mobula birostris. The sequence goes on from NW_027276162.1 coordinate 43,191, forward strand.
AGAGGCGAGGCTGGAGGCTGGAGACTAGAGACTAGAGGTGAGGCTGGAGGCTGGAGACTAGAGGCGAGGCTGGAGAGTAGAGGTGAGGCTGGAGACTAGAGACTAGATGCAAGGCTGGAGGCGCGTGACTAGAGAGTAGAGGCGAGGCTGGAGGCTGGAGGCTAGAGACTAGAGGCGAGGCTGGAGGCTGGAGGCAAGGCTGGAGGCTGGAGACTAGAGGTGAGGCTGGAGGCTGGAGGCTAGAGGCGAGGCTGGACGCTGCAGACTAGATGCGAGGCTGGAGGCTGGAGACTAGATGCGAGGCTGGAGGCTGCAGGCTGGAGACTAGCGGCGGGGCTGGAGGCTGGAGGCTGGAGACTAGAGACGAGGCTGGAGGCTGGAGGCTGGCGACTAGAGGCGAGCCTGGAGGCTGGAGGCTGGAAACTAGAGGCGAGGCTGGAGT